>NC_056727.1:806091528-806284028 GCF_019279795.1 Protopterus annectens
CTTGGCTTCATCCACAGCAAAGTTGACTGACGGCAAGAGGTTGACCAGGTTGAATGAGCAGGTATGACCTACCCTTCACAAAGGTAAACTGTGTGGGATCCTGAGTCTGCAGATTCCCATATCCCTGTTTATTAGGTGCATGATGATGCATTCCATAGCTTCGCATAACAGACTTGTCAGGCAGTTTGGGTGGTATTTTCCATGGTCTGTAGTTACACCTAGTTTGTGGAGAGGGGTGACTGTAGCAGTGCACAATTCAGTAGGGACAAAGCCTGAGGTGAGGCTGTGCTTGAACAGAGTACACAAGTAAGGTGCCAGGTCACTCTGTAGTTCATGTAGAACACAGCCAGGGATATTCTCAGGCTTGATAGAAGCTGTATTAGTGGCCTTGGATAGTGGTGTTGTAACCTGTGCTGCAGTAATTCTGGGTGCCTGCCAGTGTACTGGTATTGTGATTGGTCCTTTGGGGGGGGTTGAGGTGGAATGTTTGCACTCAAGATGCCAGCCAGTATTTTGGCATTATTTGTTGGCTCAGTCTGGGATGTACCATTGTCTAGTAGCTCAGAACAATTCTTAGTATTGCCATGGCAATTCTTTACATAACTGTATGAGGTCTTGTGGTTGCCTTTACTATGTGCTCCAAGTCTGTTCTCACAGCTAACTTTGTAGTATTTGATGAGGGATCTCAACTATTTATTGAGGCTGATGAGGGTTTATTTTCTGTATTGGGACTTCACCTTATTCCATATCGGTTCCCTTCTTCTGTTGTACAGTTTCTTTATGGCAGGAGAGCACCAGATCAGCTTCCTGTTTTTGGAGGTGAGGGTCCTGGTTGTATTGGGTAAGGCAGTATCCATGCATTTGTGTATGTGTTCATAGTGCATTGTTTTTTGATTCAGCTGTCATGCAACTAGTCTCCATGTGCATGGCTGCAATGAGGTTAGCCACCTCTGATTTTATGGGGTCATAGTTAGTTTTGGAAAAGCTTTTCATAGTGGTTACCTCTGCAGTTGGGGTAGGATGGCTGTGGATTTCCAAAGGTGATTACTTTGTGTTCAGATATAACAAGTGAGGTGTTGACTATTGGTGTAGAGCAACAGTCACCCATGTTAGGAAGGACCAGGTCAATGTGATGGGCATGTGCATCAGTACATGAGTAGCTTTCCCACTTAATGGTAGGGTAGTTGAAGTCAACCAGTATGATAGTGTTAGGTAGGACACTAATATTCTCCAAGGTGTTTACTGAC
This sequence comes from Protopterus annectens, assembly GCF_019279795.1. NCBI lineage: Eukaryota > Metazoa > Chordata > Ceratodontiformes > Protopteridae > Protopterus > Protopterus annectens. The sequence goes on from NC_056727.1 coordinate 806,092,776, forward strand.
ATGGGGTGTGAGTCTTGGGACATGTATGGGAACTTATTGCAGGCTACAACCTGAACCACTGTCTTACCCAACGTGAGTTACATATGCAGGATCTGAAATGCATAATGTTGGTCTACCACTCTGGAGGTGTGTGCATCCTTTATGAATATGAAAATACCACCACCTTTGGAGCTTCAGTACAGGTTCTGCAGCCAAACGTTGTAGCCTTAATTATAGGCTGGTACTGCAGGGGTGCTTCCTGCTGCCTTTATCCAGGTCTCTGTTACAACACAGATGACATTGTTCCCCATTTTAAGGGATACTTCCAGTGAGTGAGTTTTCAGATTTAGAATTCCAGTGTGCAGCAGCATGACCCTCTGATTGCATGTCTTTGTAGCTGGCATATATTTCTGTATATTTATGTATACATATATTCATTTATTTATATATGTGTGTCTGTGTGTCTGTCCACATATATGCATCTCCATAGATATATACATGTGTATATATAGACTACCTGACGGATTCTACAAACTCCTTTCCCTGCTGTTCGATGACTGTACTAACTGATATGTTTGGGATGTCATCACTATTATGTAGGGCTCAGATGGGGTAATGGTACATTGCTTTGATCATAGTTTACAAGGCCCTTGTTCCAGGACTTGCCAAGCCTTATTATTTTGTTGCAAGGCAGAACAGTTATGCTGTGGAGGATGGGATAAGGGCAGTAATTACAAAAGGTCCCTAGTTTGCAACCTTTACCCCCATTTACACAGGCTTTGGTAAGATTTGTTGCAGTAAGAGGTTTGAAGTGTGGATCCAATGACCGAATGCACTACATACCTATGTATATGGATAGATATATGGATAGATATATGGAGACAGATATGGAGAGAGAGATATGGAGAGAGAGAGATATGGAGAGAGAGATATGGAGAGAGAGAGATATGGAGAGAGAGAGATATGGAGAGAGATATGGAGAGAGAGAGACAGAGAATATATAGAGAGAGATATGGAGAGAGAGAGATATATATATATATATATATATATATATATAGAGAGAGAGAGAGATATATATAGAGAGAGATATAGACAGAGAGAGAGAGATAGATACATCCATATATATCTATATATATATATATATATATATATATATATATATATAGATACACACCCATATATATATATATATATATATATATATATATATATATATATATATATATATATAGGTACACACACACATATATATATATATATATATATATATATATATATATATAGAGAGAGTTACATACACAGACATATATAGATATATAGGTATAGCTATAGAGAGAGATACATAGACAGACATATATAGATATATAGGTATAGATATAGATACACACACATATATAGATATATAGATACACACATACATAGATATATATTTATATATATATATATATATATATATATATATATATATATATATAGATACACACACACATATATAGATGCACACACACATATATAGATATATATAGATACACACACACACACACACACACACACACACACACACACATATATATATATATATATATATATATATATAGATACACACACACATAGATATATAGATATAAATATAGATACACACACATAAATATAGATACACACACACACACACACATATATATATATATATATATATATATATATATATATATATATATATATAGATACACACACACACACACACACACACACACACACACACACATATATATATATATATATATATATATATATATATATATAGCTAGACATACACACACACACACACACACACACACACACATATATATATATAGATACACACACACACATACACACACACACACACACACACACACACACACACACACACACACACACACACACACATATATATATACATATATACATATATAGATATACAGATATATAGATACACACAAACACAAGCTCAACAGCTTAAATGTAAATCCATATGTCACAAGATGGGTGGCAAACTGGCTAAAGGATAGAACCCATAAAGTCAAAATCACTGGAGCCATGTCAGACTCAAAGCCAGTCACAAGTGGTGTCCCACAGGGTTCTGTCCTGGGACCCCTCTTGTTCGGCATTTATTTCTCAGATGTGAAAGCAAACATGGGAGGGTTGTGGCTGACATATTTCGCAGATGACTGCAAACTAGGCGCCATAGTCGATACACCAGCTGATACATACATCCTACAGAAAGGCTTCACTGAAACGGACAACTGGTGCCAGTGTCATGGCCTTAAACTAAATGCCAAAAAATGTATAGTCATCCCCTTTGGGAAAAACAAAGTACCCACAAATTATCACATAGACAGTAACCCACTGAGTACGGAAAAAGTAATCAGAGACCTGGGGACCCAAGTCGATAGTGACCTCTCATTTGACACCCATGTTGCCAAAGTGGTTAGAAAAACTTTCTACCTTGCCCACCTTATCATGAAGGGATTCACATCCAGATCAAAGTAGGTCATTGTACCCCTATACTCCTCCCTTATCAGGCCCATGATTGAGTACAATGCCCCATTTGGTATGTACCTCACCCGGCACTTGCAACAGCTAGAGAGACCCCAAAAGTACCACACCAAGAGGATCAAGGGTCTCCAACATATGTCATATGCTGCCAGACTAAAGAAACTCCAGCTCTATTCAGTAGCATACTGCCTGCTCAGAGGTGATCTGTGCCTGACGTACAAGGCCATGTCCAATCAGGAATTGATGGACATGCTCCACCTCAAAAAATCCAAATCCATCAGAACCATGAGAGCTAAAGATTTAAACCTCAGCACAAATATGAATAGGACATGCTGGAGGGACAGATTCATAACTCAGAGGCTTCCCATACTCTGGAACAGAATCCCAGTTCATGTTAGGCAGAGCCCCTCACTGACTCTCTTCAAGAGAAATCTTGACGAGTGGATGGGAGATCGTAGGTTTACCCCAGGGGTCATCTCTGTGTCACTACTAGACAGAGGCACAGTAAACTAATTCTACTATGTAAGGGGGTCTTCACTGTGTCACTACTAGACAGAGACACAGTATTCTAAATCTATACTGTACACTTTTGTACCATTACATGGGGTGGCGAAAGCCACATCACTATGGCTAGGCTTATAAATGCCCCCAGGGCAGATAGCCTAGTACCAAACTATGAAACTATGAAACACATATATAGATATTTTTCCCTTCTATTGAATTACTCTGCTGCATGATATGTTTGAAAAAGCATCAGACATGTTTACAGATTAGATGGCTTAGTTTGCTGTGGCTATGGTGTGTCGTGTCCTGGGTTCAAAGCTTGCAAGGGTGATTATTTTGTTATTGGGCAGAACAAGGGCTGTTGGATAAAGAGTGATTAAGGCACTTTGAGGCAGTTGTAAACAGGTTTGCATGTGTTTTCAATGCTGACTTCCAGTTAAATATGCTTACAAACAGTTAGCCTTTAAAAGTGCTTAATATGTGTAGGTATTGCTTAGCACCACACAAACGGGCTTAATTCCCCTTACTACTGCTTAAAACAACTTACTCCCACTTACCCCATGTTAATTTTTTTAAACAAAAAGAAAAAAGAGTGATAGGAAAGTGGTAAAAGGGGGGCACACAGAAGGAAAGATAATAACTAAAGTAGCTAGGGTTGTGCAGGACAGATGTAGGGAAGGTCCATAGCTGTCCATTTCTTCTACAGCAACATCTGTGCATATATACTGAATTTGGAGGTATATTTGGGCACTCAAACCCCTGAGAGAGGGGTGAGGACAACAATAATGTGTTGTGAAGCCAATTAGACCAGATTACGTGTCCAGTGGACATGTGTGCAAAATGGACAGCTATGTATGGGGCAAAACTTTTTTTTTGGTAACAGATTGCCCTTTTTTTTTTAAGGCGAGAGTGGGATGTTGGGGAAGGATAGTAGATATATTTTGGGAGGTACATTGGGTAGGAAGACAGACAAGAGGATACAGGGGTGGTATATGATGCATGTGGGGGTAAATACCTTTGGTGGGAGGGCTGTTTGGAAATCAGAAGCCTATGAGCCCCCAAATGGAAACAGTGGAACTGAGGTCCCCACCCATGGGCAGTCACTACTGCACCTTCATGGCCTCGAAGGTGGCTGTGCTGGGGGCTGAGCAGGAGGGGCAGGTTGACCTTCTAATTCTGCCATGTGGCCCTCAAGCTGGTGTAGCAGATCTCCAAACTCTTTTTGGAGCTTGCTATGCACCAGTCCCCAGACCTGGCTTTGAATGACGGTATCCTGCCCACACCGGCTCCCAGGGGGGATGTACCCCATCCCTTGAGGCGGGTCCTCCCAAAAGTGGTGCAGGACTAGAGGACGAGAAGGTCCTGGGGTGGGTCCCAGACATGCTGGGGCCTGGTGCCATGGCCAGATGAGGTGGGTCCACTGGGACCGGCCTTCCCAAACATGCTATTGTGTTGCAGTTGTAGAACATATGTGGGTTAGTAATAGTTAACATAGTCCAGGGTTAGTTATGACAGCATTCATAGATATTCCCATTAACCCAAAACAACAGATTTGGAACAGTTGCATAGCAAACAGAACACATGCATATATGGAACCACAGTGGCCATTAGAACTGCATGCAGGTTACATTGATAGCAACAGGCCACCAATGATAGTATTTCAACATGGAACATTAATAGAAACATATTTCAATATTTGTTGAACAATCTGACATATGTCCTAACAGTAAGTTTGGTGAACAACATACCCATTGATTTGTGTGTTTAGATTATTGTTGTAGATATGGTGGGAGAGAGAGAGAGAGAGAGAGAGAGAGATGTCAATTAACAACTTGTATATCCTTGCAGTACTCACAACTTTAATGATCATTGCTCTAATCACTACTCTACAGGTATTATTACAATACCCTATGGCCTTGGTTTGGCCAGTGGTATGTTTGTGCACAGTGTATAATTCAACCATCTTATAGCTACTTTCTACTTCTCTTACCTTGAAGACCTGTTTGGGGAATGTTTGTTAACACTACCTGACTGTTTCTACACATATTCCCAGAATCCTAGTTAAAATTATGCATGCAGCTTACTACCACTCCCGAGATTCGAACCGTGGCTGTGTCTGCTAAAAATACAACAATTTGTGTTTCATCAGACTGAGCTATTAAGAAACTGCTGTCTTTTCTTTCAGTGTTTTCTTTCTAAGTCTCTCCTGGTTGTACAATCTGACCTTGTAATTACAACATTCTTATACAGACATTCCTAGACATATTTTTTCATATAGCACAGTGTGGGAAACAATGGTTAACACAACATTACCATTTAGATATCAGATCATGGTGAATGCAAAATGTCAAGCCATAAAATACCAGAGTAAACACAACTATTCCAGGGTTTAGACCTTTATTGTCAGGCAGTTACAGTTCTCTTACCTGGAAGACCTGTGGGGGGAATGTTTGTTAACACAACCTGGCTGTTTCTGCACATATTCACAAAATCCTAGTTGAAATTATGCATACAGCTTACTACCACTCCCAGGATTCAAACAATGGCTGTGTCTACAAAAAAATATAACAATTTGTATATAATCAGAGTGAGCTATTAAGAAATTGCTGTCTCTTCTTTCAATGTTTTCTAAGCCTCTCTCTTGGTTGTACAATCTGATGCTGTAATTACAACATTCTTATACAGACATTCTAGACATATTTTTATGTAGCACAGTGCTGGAAACAGTGATTAACATAACATTACTATTCAGATATCAGATCTTGGTGAATGCAACATTTCATGCCATACAATACCAGAGTAAACACAAGCAGTGCAGGGTGTAGAACTTTATTGCCAGGCAGTTACACTTTTATTTAAATATGACCTATATGGCACTATTACTGACATACTGTCTGGTTTATTCATTACAAACCATACACATTTTTTATACTGCCAGGTGACATTTTACTTCTCTATATTTATTTGGTATGATTACTACAAGCAGGATTGTTACCAGCCTCGTGATGCAGCCTTTGCAGCCTACAGGCATGGGCTTCTGGGTTCACAAGCCCACTCAGCTGGAGCTGTAATGAAAATACAGAAGCACTTAGGCATACCTACCCATCACATATACAGGCTGGACTTTGGTAAACAGTTATTGCTATGGATACTTACACACACTGCTGGGACATCTCCCCTCTCTCTTGCTTCTTGGATCCAGTGTTCCAAGAGCTCCCTATTCCTCTGTTTCAAGTCAGCATAGTGGTGCCAGACCTGCTCACCAGTCTGAGGGATACCAGTGGCACTGGTGAGATCATGGGTGAGACTTTCCCAGGCTTCTGCTTTATATTGGGAGCCCTGGTACTGGTCCTGCAGCAGTCTCATGTCTTTTTTATACCAGGAGTCCCATCATGGCGTTGGACTCCTGCATGCCCCAGCACTGCACCCAAAAGTGCATGCCCTCTCCAACACCTGCCAAACTGCCTACAGTGCAGAGCTACAACCAGTTATGAGTTGTATTCCCACCTGCAGGTTTTAAATACGGCTGATTTTCCACCCATTGCCGTGTTTGGATGATTTTGAAAATGCTGAGTTAAGCTAAGCTACTGGCAAACCTGCTTAGCTATAGTTGGCAGTGCTTAAAGTGGCAGGTTCAGCATTGCTTATCAATGGGCAAATTCACTTAGCTGTGCTACACATTGCTTAGCATTCATATTTACACAATCCTTACACCCGGTCAGCATAGCTGTGCAATGCTTAGCATTGCTTAGGTTTTATTTTTATTGGACTACCACCTGTATGGGATTGATTCATCATTCATTACATAATGTAGATTTATTTACCTTCCCTGACATCCCCCAATGTGCTGTAATTACATTTATTCTTGTGTGACTATACTGTATGGGGCACTTGTGTTTATTTGGGGGTTGCACTACTTTATTACACTGACACCTCAGATCTAGGCCTAATACACTACTCTGGTTAAGAAATATAGGTTACTTCCTACATAAATTTACAAATAATTTAAAATTGTAATGTTTACACATACAAAATGGAAATGGTTTTGGTGAGGCTTGAACTGTGAATGATTACATGCAAGGCATATGCTTTAACCAATATGCTCTTGCAGTTATGCTTATGCTGGATGTCTATTGCTATTTATCTTATCATGCCATTTCAGCTGGGCTAAGCATAGCTAAGCAATGGACACACCCATTTATTATTTATTTATTGCAGATATGAAAAAAAAATAATTGCTGTGTTTTTTACTTCGTACCCTTCAGAATATCCATGCTAATGCTAAGCCTGTTATTCTATCAACTTCCTGGCTTTGTAGGGACAATTGTCCCTTATGGCTTTGTCCAGATATCGTACTCTGACGGGTTGGGAGGTGTGTGTTGTGTACTTCATACCCTGCCGAAAATTCATGCTTATGCTAAACCTGTTATTCTATCAACTTTCTTTCTTTCTGGAGATGATTGTCCCTTATGGCTTTGTCCAGATTTCTTACCCAGATGGGTTGGGGGTGTTATGAGCATTCTTGTTCTATTTAAATTGCCATACAGCAATTCTAGTGTGCAGGGGGTGTGTGTATTGTGAGAGAACTGCTCTCAGACACACACCCTGCACTTGTACACGGAACTGTGAACGTTTTACAGCATGGCAGAGCGCCTTCATGGATATGCATGGCACACTGCCATGCTGCATGGTAACGGACCCTTCCGTGCAGGAATAAGCTATTCCTGCACGGAAGTTAACTGAATCTGGGGGATTATGTGCACCCATGAGACTAGGTGTTTCTTCATTCCTTCTTGAGATGACATGCCACCAAGCCTTGATGTAAAGGCCCATTCCCATTCCTGGTGCTCCTCATCACAGCTACAGCCATTAGACTTGAAGGGTCTCCAACACGGATCCATATCTCCCATGTCTGAAAAGCAGTGCTAGATAAGGGAAGCCAACCAATTCCTTTAAACCTACCCTCTGCAGCCTTGACTGATGATGAACTGGTTTCTTCTGGTACCAGAGGAAAAAACAAAGAGACTGGGAACAGAACCAATGACTGATACTGTGAGTACATCTGAAGGGGACATTTTCCCTGAGTCAGGTGACCAGTCACCACTCATGGGAGCTAAACTACAACAGCAACCTTTATGGACTGTGTTTGGAATTCAACACCGAGCTATTCATCACAAAACAAATTTGTGCCTGGACATTTTTGAAAACCCATTCCAACCCCACCCAGCTCTCCATTCATTGATGACTACAATTGTTATTTTTGTTCTACTACTACATTTCCTGATTCTTGCTAAAATTGTAAGTACTGTTCAATTTCTTAACAGAAAAATAAAATTATTGATAAAATCTAGACAGAAATCAGCAGATTGGCATCCAAATTGCAATGCATTTCATGCCAGTTTGAATGCATATGCTAAGATTCTAAATGTTAGTAGCTGTTGGGTGTGTGCCCACATACCTACTGCCTATGGAGGTTTTCCTTTTTTTCCAGTACCTGTAAATGCAGTTGATATGGAAACAGATTTTTCATCAGTGGTACGAAGTAAAAATGCTTTGTGGCATAATGTTACATCATTTTAATAAAATTGCTGCACTTAGGCTTTCAGTGACTGTCAATGGTGTAAAAATGGGGCTGTAGAGGTTGGACAGAGCAAATATAACATTACTCTAAGAATATATAGTGGAAGTGCAGTAAAAGATATAGTCATTCTGAAATTATTTTATTTTATTTGTGGCAGTCTAGCATATCCCTGGCTGCCAGCGAACTGGTCAGGGTGTTGTTATATTGGGAGAGTTCTTCCAGCCATTCAACATGTAAATAAGTTGCCCAGGGGTAAAATTCTTAATACACAAGATACTCAGACTGCAAAAACTCTGAGTGGAAAGGTTGATGCTTCATGGATTTATCATGATTTAGAACAAGCAGCTTTTAAATGACTTTTTCATATGGACCTTGGTGATGGTGTTATTTCTAGGGCTGGTATATTACCTGCTCATGGGACTATAAAATCAATTTGGGAGCTGAGAAAGCTCTCTAAGCTATTAGTGGAAGTGTTAAGCAAAGCAACATTTGAAACTTAATTTCATTTCTCTAGAGCTGAGTGTCATGCGTGCAGTAGTATTCCAAAACCAGATGCACTTGATTTTGTACTTGCATCAAAGGGAGGTATGTGTATACTTGTGCATGAGGAATGCTGTTACTTTATTCCCAATAATGAGCATGCAATATGTAGTCATTTAGAAATCATCCAAAAAGTGGCGAAACTGTCAGATACCAAAGAAGTGGAATAGTTCACAATGGGCTTGGTTAACCAATTTGTTTTCAGGATGTGGAGGTAGTTTGTTGAAGTTTATCATGCTTATTGCTATTATTATGATTGTGTTTTTGCTTTTATTTTTAAGTAAAGCTATAATAACCAAACTCAATTCATCTCAATCAAACCCATTGTTACAGAATTTACATGTTAATGATTTTGAAAAAAAATGTCATTTACATATTGTCAATGAAAGTGGAATCTTCTTCTTCTTTTGGCTTTTCCCGGTTAGGGGTCACCACAGCAGATCACCATCTGCTCATGATTGGCAGTGGAGTTTTACAGTGTCAAGTTGCCAGCCCAGCGCCCAACCTTCCACAGAAGGCACACACATGCACACACTCACACCTAGGGCCAATTTAGTATGTCCAATCCACCTACAACATGTCTTTGGGATGTGGGAGGAAGCCGGAGCACCCGGAGGAAACCCACGCGACCACAGGGAGGACATGCAGACTCTGCACAGAAGGCACCCCAGCAGAGGATCGAACTGGAGAACCTCTTGCTGTGAGGCGGCAACGCTAACCGCTGCACCACTGTGGCTGCCCGTCAATGAAAGTGGAATAGAAAATGAAAATGAAGAGTTAGTTTTTGAAGATTTTGGACAAATGTATGACAGTATATATAAAGTGTAAAAGATGTTTCATGATATGAGTGTGACACTTTCTCAGAATCAAATGAAGGATTGTAAAGGGTTAAAATGAAATTGCATGTGTCCTAAAAGGTTAGTGTATGTATTTGCAACAGCATATGGAAAGACACAGAATTTTACGTTTCTTTTCCTGAGCCTGAAGCAGCATTCTTTCTAAATCACATGGTAAAAATAAGCTTATTCTATACTAAGCTAAGAATGTACATAAGAAGTTGTGGATCTAGTTTTACTAAAACTGATTTATTTATATTAGATATTTAGTAATGGTCTGAAGAATAAACTGTATTATGAACTTTATTTGTTAGCATTTTTCTATTGGATGCTAGTAGTGGTATGATAATGTTTGCTACTTTGTTATAGTTTTCCTATAAAAAGAGGTTGAATTATTTTGTTTTGGGAGGCATGACTTCCTGAGTACTGTCTCTCACATGCATGTTATTTTCTTTAATAAATTGTATTTTAATCTGCCAATGACTGAAGTTTATTTTATGGTTAAATCATAACAAAATATGTTGGGTTTAATGGGAATTTTAGCTAATGCATTAAGACAGCTATTATATTCAGAAGGGGACATAAGGTGTTCTACAGCTAGCTATGAAGTGGTAATTAGTCTTGTTTGGATGATTTGGACTTCTAGGAGTTCCCATGTGGACTCCCATGTCAGGGTCATACTGCATAGAGCCATTTGATACATCCAGGAAGCAAAATCTACCTTCAAAATTAGAAACAAATGCTCCACAATGATCTTGACTTGCTATAGGGCATATATGTATCCCTGATCTGTTTCATTATGAGAATATATGATTGGTTTCATTATCCAGAGCTCCAGATCATATCCAGCATCAACAATAAGATGGCCCTAGGGAAAGTCATTCACCACAAGCCATTAATAAAAGTGACATGTGCACCATATGTAAGAGTCATGCTAAATGCCTGTGTGGCCAGCACACACACACACACACACACACACACACACACACACACACACACACACACACACACACACACACACACACACACACAACACACACACACACACACACACACACACACACACACTGTACATAATAACCTGCACATTACTTACCATGTGGCAGTTAATATATTGATACTTTTCTGGTTCACATATCTTGTTCCCAGTTCTCCAGATGGAGCTTATATTTCAATGTGGGTACAGTCTATGACCCCAAGTCCTTCTGGAAAATGGGCTATATCATAGAAGTCTCATATAACTTTGGCAGTCTTGTCTGTGGTACATGACACCTACATATGATCGACCACATGCTACAATATGGCATCAAAAACTGTTGGAGTATTCTTTACGCAGATGCCTGAAGATATCCCCATTATGTTCCCCATTGATCACCAGAAGGTTTCTGTGGCTAGATTATGTAAAGCCACACAAACTCTGATATCCATTTAGCTAGGTAAACTATGGCTCTAACAGGCCTGCAGATGAGGCCAGCACATTTCAACTGGCTCCTGCATGTTGTCCCTATCCACACAGTACTGGTACACAATGCCAGTGTCAGAGTCCATGAAATGTGTGGCTGTTGGATGACACAGCACCTCTGGTGACTATGGATACTACCATTGCTTGCATCAGAAAAAAGAGCTTCTTGCATGGACACTTTCACTAATGCAGCAGCAAACGTTTATGTATTTCTTCAGATCTGTTGCATGAACACAATGATTTAACTGTATTAGACGACACGAGTTAGATCACCATGTCATGATCCCTATATGATTCTGAATTGCTCAGCCATTTTGGACTAGTTTATTTATATACACAGCACTTCTAAATTTTGGGTGGCACAGTGGTGCAATAAATAATGTTGTCCCCTCACAGCAAGAGGTTCTCCAGTTCAATTCTTGGCTGAGGTGCCTTCTGTGTGGAATCTACATGTCCTCCCTGCATTTGTATGGGTTTCCTCCTGGTACTCCAGTTTCCTCCCACATTCCAAAGACATATATCTTGAGCCTTTCTCTCTGGGCCTCCACTGAAAATATGCTCTGTCCTAATTAGACTTTCTGGTCAACAAATGTTAAATACATTTTAATATTGTTGTTCATTACCATGTATCTGAATTGCACACACTCTGCCTGTTAGCTGCATAGTCATGAAAAACTGTTTATTGCAATGTAACTGATTTTGCTGAAATGCAGGAAATATCTTGCTGCACTGCTGCTCCTGCTGTATATCAGTAAAAGCAATACTCATTAAATGCTAGAATAAACAATAAGTAAGCTGCACACAGCATTCACAGCTCCATATCTCTGCTTTAAAGCAGTTAGGGTAGACATACAGTGGCCATCAAACAGAAATTCAACAAACTGAAATGCATTACTAAATTCTTTCTCTTCTGTCTTTTTAAAAACTTTTTAAACCAAATATATTTTAGTGCAATAGCTTTTAAAACAACATTCAGATAAAAATAATAAAAAATGTCACAAGTTGCAAACATACACAACTGCACACCTTTCCTTTACAACAGTATAAATTCTCATTTCCATCTAGTTAAATAAGCAAATGAAAATACCCTGCCTCTCATGCTAGTTGTTAATAACATCCTTCTTTGAGTCTGTCTATTAAATTTGTTACTAAAATAGCAAATAAAGCTTACCTTTCATTAGAGATACATTTCCATTTGTTAATATAAAGGCTGTGAAATTCATACAAATGACTCTCAACCAAATCAAGTTTTCCAATGGAATCACACACCTGTATGATATTTAACAGCTAGAAGGGCTTACTTCCTCAGTCTGGTAGCTGAATTCATAGCGTCCATTTGATAAGTATTTTCCCAGTTACTGTAAACGTGTGGGCAGTTTCAGGCCATATGGATGCAGTCACCCTTTGCTATGGATCATAACTAATGCATCCATGTCTCCCTATCCTTGTAGTTTAAACCTAGAAGGGGAATGTAGCCATTGTTGAATCAGCTTCAGAAATGTGAAAGAATAGATCTCTTGGAAATCATTATTATCATCCATTAGTAACTTGTTAGTCCATTCAGAGGTGTTGATATGATTGCTTTTCCCACCATTTCTGTCAGGTCTACAGTGCTCAGATTTGACTGCAAATGCAATACAGGCATTTAAAAGCTGGTATGCACTAATGGTCATATGGAATTGGCCAGTCATACCCACTAACCCTTTATGCCTTGGACAGCTGTCCCCTTCTCCCCATCCTAGCTGCAGTGCTTTTTAAGGTTGATAATATTTCTCCCAGTTTTGATTCCTGGATCTGATTTGTCTTGCCTAGCATTTCTCAAAATAAATTCAGCACATAAACTGAATAAGTAGGTGACAATACACAGCCTTATTCCACTTCTTTCCCAGTCTTAAAACTGTTAATTATTACATATTCTCTTCTGTTTATTCGTGTTTTGCATGCTGATTTCTCAGGAAGCAAACAAGGTGATCTAGTATCCATGTTTCTCTAAGAGCTTGACATAGTTTGTTATGGTCTGCAAAGTCAAAGGCTTTACATTAGTAAATGAAGCAGAAGTGAATAATTTTTTCTGTAACTCCCTTGCTTTTTTCATTATCCAGTGGATGTTGACATTTTGATTTCTGCTGCCTGTGCCATATCCAAAAGTAATTTGTATGTCTTAATTTCTTGGTCCAATACATTCCTGGAGTTTAGCTTGCCAAATCTTGAAGAAGTCTCTGCTATGAATTTTTGAAACTTTTTTTATATAATTTGTAGTATATAGATAATGGGATACCTTAATAAGAATATATTTTTTTAACTTTATCATTGTTATTGCTGCATACATGATACAGCTTTTCAAAAATACCATTTGGCAGGGACATTTCCCATTTCCCTACCATATTAAACAGCACATTTGAAGTAATACATATAGCATAAATGCCGAATGTTTACATCTTATTTCAATAGAACAAAATTTCTTTAAATTTATATGCATTCTCACCTCACACACAGCCCCCCCCCCCCGCCCCCCATACTTTCGCCCTTTACTAACCCCTGTATACAGAATTCAGGGTATTTCACTTTCCTGCAACTGGAGTTTTGAAAGTCTCCACCCCATTAGGGGACAGTGTATCCTAACTCTGATAATCCCCTGACCTGTACTTAGTGCTTCATTACAACTACATATTCATATGTTGTATCACTTACTTGCTTTTGCCTATTTACTTGACCCAGTTGTCCATCTCTGAACACCCTCTTATACCTCTATTGTCATTCATTGAAGATGTCTCTTGTATAATTTTTTTTTCATCCAAGTCCTTGGTTCTCCTAATGTATACATTTCCAGACCTCCCCTTTCCAAGCTGTAGGTATCATTTGCCTCATATCTCTGGATGAGAATTTGAAGTTGTAGTACTTCATCCTCAGCCCAAGCCTTCCACTTACACACCCCAAACAGGCATAAATCACACTGATCTGGTATCTGCTTTCCCAGTAATTTACTCCATGCTTGTCTTGTCCCTTCCATAATGGTACAGCCCTCTACATATCCACCACAAATGCACCTCATCACTCTCATCACTACCCCTTAAACCATCTTATTAATGGGTGCTAACCCTAATGCTGTTTTTTCTTACAGGTTTTTGTCATGGGTTTTTGTCAAGTCATTTTTCAATTTTGTTAATTGTATTTTCTTCCTCAAGGTTTTCCAGATATGAAGGAGTAAGAGAAACTGCTTAATTGGTGTAATCTGCTTGCAAGGTATTAAAAAAAAAATCCCACTTTTGAGTGCTAGCTTTCATTTTGAAGTATGTATATATATATATATATATATATATATATATATATATATATATATATATATATATATATATATATATATATATATATATATATATATATATATATATATTAGTATTATATATATATATATATATATATATATATATATATATAAACATGCATACAAATACATATGCACACATTTTTGCACACAAAGATATGCATTTGTGTCCTATATATGTATGTGCCTATATACACAAATATATAAGTACAAGTTTATAGATTTATAGACATTCCCTTTACACTTGTGGCTCACTCCATATTAAATAAAACAATCCATGCACACAGTGAACCAAATGCATTGACTACAAACAATACAAAGCATGAATCATAAGTTCATAATTTCATATGTGACAATGTGGAGTGTGCACTCTCCTTTTCATACAAAACAGTATGATCGGGTAGAAAGGCACTTGTGTGTGAGTGTGCGTGCGTGTGTGTGTGTGTGTGTGTGTGTGTGTGTGTGTGTGTGTGTGTGTGTGTGTGTGTATATGAATGATTCACCAAGAAACATGGAAGTTACCGAGGTCATGGAATATTTGGAAGAAAAATAAAAAGGGCAGTATAATTTGCAGGGGACAAGTCTGCAACAGTATCAATTTGAGAAATTTTGCCCCTCACACACACTCTTGCTTATATCTACACTATATATTGTGTGTGTGTGTGTGTGTGTGTGTGTGTGTGTGTGTGTGTGTGTGTGTGTGTGTGTGTGTGTGTGTGTGTGTGTGTGTATATATATATATATATATATATATATATATATATACTGACATCATTATCATGCAGCATCTTAGTAAATAGAAAACATGTCTCATATAACTCTTATTTCACAATGAAGACTCCATTTCAGGGAATCTAAACTTCGTACTATGTTTACATTTAAAATGTACAGCTTTAATCTTTGATATTTGTAGATAAGCATATATAACAATGTTATATATTTTATATATGTTATGTAAACAAGACCAAAGAGATAATTGTGGACTACAGAAAAAATTGCAAGGAACTTTCTCACCTCACCATCAATGGGGAAACAGTGGAAAGAGTGAGAAGCATGAAGTTTCTGGAAGTGCACATTGATGAGGACATGCCTTGGAACACCAATACAAATGCCATAATCAAGAAAGTACACCAGACATTGCACGTTTTGAAAAGCCTGAAGAGAGCAAATCTCCTATTGACAGTTCTCATTGCCTTCTACAGAGGTACTATGGAAAGCATCCTGACGGACAACCTCGTAGTATGGTATGGAAGCAGCTCTATCTCTGAGTGCAAATCCCTCCAGGCAGTGGTGAAGACAACCGAGAGGATCATCAAGACCACCTTATCACCTATCCATGACTTGTACTTATCCAGATGTCTCGGCAGGGCCAGAGGAATAATTTAAAGAATAATTAAAGACTGCACTTACCCTGCTTACAGACTGTTCCTGCATCTGTCATCTGGAAACTGCTTCTGAAGCATATGTTGCAGAGCTATGAGATTCAGGAACAGCTTCTTCCCTTAATGTCATCAGTACTCCAGTAACAACTATGCTATGTAGAAACTGTAGTAGCTTGTCTGATATTGTGCATTAACCTGGTTACCAGTCTCATCTAATACTTAGTGCAATATTTACCATGTATGTTAACTTATAGGCCATCTAGAGCAGTAGCAATGCAATAAAATATCTCTCCTTTCAGTGCAATACATGTTAAGAAGTCATAAATTAATTGGTACTTTTCCATTATTGGGGCAACACTTGTAGTGCAATAGGTTCATAGGTTCATAGGTTGGTAATAGGCTATCGGCCCTAGCGCTATACAAGGCTAGCCATAACAATTCAAAAATACGCCAGCAAAAGAAGCAGTCAAAAGGTGAAATGAAGAGAAATAACTTTAATCCATGTTATACATCCGTCCTGGTACCTCAGCAATTCGCCTTCAATGGAACAAATATTCAAATGCATACATTCTCTTTTATATACTCATCAATTAAACAATCAGTCAATTCATTAACTTGTTAACCCTATAGGCACTTTAAAATATCATCTAACATTCATTTAATATTGTATGTAGAAATTCAATTTATACAAATCCTACTTATAGAAAAACTAACTGAAAAAACATATTAATAATATAATATAATATAATATAATAATTCATGTTGAATCCCCAAATTATGTGGATATTCTATGTGTGTAGCAGATGAAAAAGGGAAGGGAAGTGTAGAAGAGAGGAGAGAGGAATAAGGGGTAATTGGATTAAGAGGAGGTAAGAGGAGGAACAGAGTAAATAAAGTTTGTAAGAGAAAAGGGAAAGGTTATAAGCAAAAGCTAGGGTTAATGTATTAGGGTTAATGTATTAGGGTTAAGAATGGATGATTCAGTAATGGGGAAACAGTTGCATATCCAGTTGGAGAGAAGATGATTGTATAGTGCAGCTTTAAATTTGGAGGTACTTTGTTGTAAGCGGATGGATGGTGGTAGATTGTTCTATAGTTTAGCAATGTTCCAGGAGTACAGTAGTTGACCTGCAGGTAGTTTGGGTTTATGGATTTGTGCAAGATATTGGTGTTCGGAATGAAAAGACCTGACAGGATTATAGAGGGTGAATGAAGAGCTGAGCTCAGGGCAGTCTTGAGGTTTATAAATCGATTTATGGGTAGTAGTGAGTTGAAGAAGAAGTAGGAGGTGGGGGAATTTCAGCCAATGAAGTTGTTTTAGGGCAGTACAATGGTGGGTAGTGTGGTGGCTATTAGTGGTAAATTAGCAATCTTGTTGTAACAGGTTTCTAATTTTGTTTTCAGTGAATATTGAAGATTAGTTAGTAAAGGAGCAACATAAGTTAGAGATGGTAAAAGATAAGATAGAGCTAAGGTTTTTTTGGCAGGGAGGGAGAGAAACTTATGTCTATAGAGAAGCCCGAGTTTTTCGTGGTTCTTTCTAATATTGTTTTGTATGTGAAGATTGAATTTAAGGTTGTCATCAATTATAACACCTAACAATTTAGTAGAGGTCACTAACTCGATTTTGGTGGAGTTAAGGGAGAATATTTTGAAACTGGCTTTATTAACAGGAGAATTCCTCTTGGGAGCAAAGATAAGTTTGGTCTTTTTGGGGTTTAAAAAGAGGTGGTTATTGTGGAGCCAAGTTTCCACAGTAAAGAATGCGGCTTGAGTAAGTTATTTTAATATATCTGGGTTGAGAGCAGAGCAGACTATAGTGGAGTCGTCTGCGTATTGGATTAGGGAAACCTTTTGGATAACTTGATGGAGATTGTTGATGAAAATGTGAAACAGGAGTAGGCCTAATATTGAGCCTTGGGGGACACCTGTAGGGTTGTGGATGTAGGGAGAAATGGAGTTCTGCCATTTAACAGCATGCTCTCTGTTAGAGAGGTAGCTTTTAAACCAGGTAAGTAATTGTAGAGAGAGGCCTATTCTGCATGGCTGGGAAAGAAGGATAGGGTGAGACATGGTGTTGAAAGCCTTTGTAACATCCAAGAATAGTGCTGATACCATCTTTCCAGTGTCACAAGCTTTGTTGATTATATCTAAGAAACATATTAGTGCAATAGATGTACTACGTCCTGGATGGAAGCCATGCTGAGTGGGGCAAAGAATTTTGTTCTTCAGAAGGAAATCTAAGAGTTGTTTTTGGACACATTTTACTAGAATTTTTGAGATACAGGACAGAATAACAATGGGATGGAAATTTGAGATGTCAAGTTGAGCCTCCTTTGTTATATGGTAGAATTCTTATTTGTACATTTTCGAGTACTGCTGTTCCTTTATTGGAGTTTCTAAGCAATTTTTTTTGGGTTTGAAGTGACATTTATTCGCTTTTCATCTCTACTTTTGTTTTATTCTGTGTTTTTCTTGAGAGATGGCTGATACTCTGGGGGCGGTGATCGAGTTGGACTTCCGGCCAGATAAGAGAGGCAAATTGAGAAAGGTGATTGGCCAACTTTCTCAACTGGTGGAGCTGTTGACGCCGGCGTGCCAGTCTATTATTTCTCTGGCTTCCGGGTTGAGTACAGGCACGCAGAGAGATCATACAGGATGCCAAGATGTTTTACCAGCTTCTGGCACAAATGCTGGCACATAGAGCCAAAAGGAAGTTTCGAATTCAAATGGGGATGATATATTCTGTGATTTCCCTAGACTTTTAAGGTCTGGTACACCAAAAGGAAGCGGGAATGGTTCAGGACATACGGTGGATGGAGCGTTGGTTCCTGGCATTCGTAACCAAGGTGACTTTACTACTAACGAACAGAATTTTGATTTTAAAGATTTCATAGATAAAAATTATGATTTGCTCCAGGTCTCGAACAACAAAAGTTCTGGTGATACTGTAACCAGAACATATAGAGAAAGTCTTGACGACCTATATTTTTTTATGGACAAATACAAAAGACTTGAATGTGATTGTACTTATCTCAAAGAATGTCTTATTAAACAGGTGGTCCCTAAAGGTTTAAGGTTATCGAAATTTCCGAATAGGGTGGAGGAGGGGTCAGAGTTTCATAATGAATTATTGAAAATCTTTGACAACTGTGGTTTTGAGGTTATTAAAGCTATTTTGAAAGAAAACGAGAGGGTTAAGGTGGCACTTTTAAATGAAATGGAGACCATTAATACCAAAATTGTCAATGACCTTTTGTTTCAAGTGGACACAGAGAAAAAGTTGTATTTACAATTTTTTTCTGAAGTAGATGCTGACTGTTTAGCCAACATGAAAAGGAAGCAGGGAAAACTTGATAGAGATATTAAAGAATATCATGAAAACAAAGCATACCCTAAACCCAAATATTATAAATCATTGGCTTTTGAGGGCAATATAGGTACAAACAAAAGGGATTTTTTTGAATCAAATCAGATGGGGAGCGAAATGGGGCGGGAAGACACTGAGTATGGAATAAGTGATTTCCCTTTAGAGCAAGGACCTCCAATACGTCGGTCCAAGAGAATTCGCAATCAGAATCCGGTACAATACAACTACCAGAGGTACAACAGGAGGTAGCAAATGTTATTAACATTATTTGCACTGATAAAATGTTAGAATTTAACATCTATAAGATATTTAATTTTAGTAATATTGAAGTGCAAATGGAACATTTTCAACTTTTTTCAAAGGGCTTCAAGTTTGTTCCCAGTAGGAAGGCCAACATTCCAAGATCCATTATAGATCTTAAATTATTTTTGAGGAAACAAAATTTGGCATTACTATATCAGGATCAGGATATAGGGATTTCAACTACTCTCAAGAAAAGAAGCACGGTCAATCCCCCCTTGCATCCCCAGTAAAAATCTGGAGAATTTGTTAGATAGAGAAATTAGAAATACTATTTCGAAACACTTTGTATTTTCCAATTTAACACATTCTGAGAAGGAAATTTTGAAGGGTTTAAAACAGAATCGAAGTGTTAGAGTGATGCAACCGGATAAGGGTGGGGGGACTGTGCTTATGGACAGTATCATTTATGAATCCAAGATGAAGGATTTATTACATGATACTTTAAAATATTTGAAAGCTTCCATAAATGAAGTCAATATTGCCAAAAGTTAAATCCACTTGATACTTCAGGATCTATTAATGGAGGGTTCCATTAACCAAGAATTGTTTAACTTTTTATTCAACAAACAACCATGCGTACTTTCTGTTTTCGGTATACCTAAAATACATAAAAACCCAATCGATCCACCATTAAGGTTGATTGTTTCCTCAGAAGGTTCATTAACCACTCCTTTGGCTACTTTTGTGGATGAAAAGTTAAAAATGTTGTCTTATACTGGGGGCACAGTTATAAAAGATTCATGGGATTTTCTAAGACTGGTCAAACCTCACCTTTTAACCTCAAATCTTATTTTTGTTACAATGGATATAATAGACTTGTTTGGTTCTATAACCCATGAATTAGGTTTACAATGGTTAGAACAAGCTATGATTGACAGTGGTACTTTTTCACATAATGACTTTACTAACTGTCTTCTTTTCATGGAAATCATCTTGAAAAACAATTTTATGTTTTTCCAAGGTGAATTCTTTAAGCAAACCAAAGAGGTGGCTATGGGGGCTAAATGTACCCCCACTTATGCCAACATAATATTAACATGGTGGGAGAAAATGTATATTATCCACAGTCCTTTTTCTAACTGTTGGTCACTATACAAAAGATTTCTAAACGATATAGTTATCTTTTGGACTGATACAAAAGAAAACTTTTTGGAATTTTTGGAATATGTGAAGGGAACAACTGATTTTTTGGATTTCACCTTCGAACTTAACACTGAGCAACTCAATTACTTGGATATTTCGATTAGAAAGGTCAATAATAGGTTTGTTTCGAATGTTTATCGCAAAAAAACATTCTCCAACTCCTATCTCGACTATAAAAGTGCCCACCCTTTTTTTCAAAAGAAAAACTTGGTAAAGGGGCAATTAGTAAGAGTAAGTAGAATGAACTCAGAAGATCAGGAATTTTTATTAGAATGTGACAAGGTGGTCAACATGTTTAGTGAGAGAGGTTATCCAAGGCAGTTGTTAGATGAGATTTTGGAACAGGCGGTCTTAGGGAGAAAGGATAGATTTGCCCCTATTTTAGGAAAGGATTTAATATCTTTTAATATGGGAGGGAAGAATAATGCTTTTATAAGTGGTGATAAAGCATACAATTTGGATTATACTGGTGACACAGGCCTTATTAAAGAATTAATTTCAAGAGAATGGGAAAGGTTTGTACAGATCAAGGATTTACCATTGAAAAATAAAATTCCTTTAAAATTTGTTTACCATAGGGATTTGAACTTTAAACAAATGTTTGAATTTGGTTCATCCCTACCGAATTGCACCTCCTCCCATTGACCAGGGACATATAAATGTGGTTTTTGTTCTCAATGTCCTCATATTATTAATAAGAATTCAGTACATTTAGTGGCCAGGGATAGACTTTTAACCAGCAGGGGTGTTTTCAGCTGCAATAGCAGTGGGTTAATTTACCTTGCCACATGTAGTCAATGCACCTCCTTCTACATAGGGAAGACAGAAAGAAAACTCAAGTGCAGAATTTACGAACATTTATATGAAATAAGAAAACAGAATAGTAACAATGCACTATTTAGACATCAAAAAATTTGTTCCAAGGCAGTATTTTCTTTCTTTGTTTTGGAATCAGTCCCTATGGATTTAAGGGGTAGCATGTGGGAGGACAAACTGGAATATAAAGAGTTATATTGGCAGCTAATTTTGAATGCGAACAAGCCCCCAGGTTTGAATGATTTTTTATCTATTAAACCAGTTCTCAAGTTGAGGTCTGCCAAACTGTGAGTTGAAAATTTGTATGTATTTTTCAAGAAGTGACACTAGATGGCAGTAGGTGTATTGGATGTGAATGGGATGTGTACTCATGTTCACCTTTATTTAGTTAAAGTTTACTATTTAATAGTTTTTTATAAGTATTAATATATTTATTAAGATTTTTTTAAATTTCTATTAAACATGTATTATATTGTGAATGTTTTAGTACAAAGTTGATGAATTTCACAATGTAAATGTTGCTATAGTATGGTGAATTTACGTGCATTCATTTTGTAATTATGTGGCGTCATATTATTGGTTGGACAATTATTGTTCTAATTAAGTATGTTATATAACTGACTGTTTTTACTGTGGACTTAGTATTCTGATGAAGAAGTTGTTCAAAAACGTATTGATTTGTTTGTGTTATTAAATTGTTCTTCTTGGATCTGGGTGTTCTTATTTGTACATTTTCGAGTACTGCTGGCCCTTTATTGGAGTTTCTAAGCGAATTTTTTTGGGTTTGAAGTGACATTTATTTTCTTTTCATCTCTACTTTTGTTTTATATGGTAGAATTATTGCTTTTTTCCAGAGGCAAGGGACGTGAGAGTTTAGGCTAGATCTGTTTATCAACATGCTAATAGGGTAGGTCATGGAGTCAGCTGCGAGTTTTAGGAACTTGGCTAGAATATTGTCAATGATTTTGAGCAGGGTTCTGGTTTCTGAACGAGTTTTTTGATATAAGAAGCAGCAATGGGAGAGAGATTAAAGAGAGGCTGAGGGGTCAGTTGGGTGAAGTTAGGAGGGAGAGTATTAATAGATGGAGGAGGGTGGACTGACAAATCAGGAATGTTGGAAAGGCTCTGAGGAGGAGTATGCTGTATTGGAGGAGGTGGAGTAGAGATATTATTATTGGAGAGCGGTAGAGAAAAAGTTGCTGTGATATTTGCAATGGTGTCTAAGTAAGCGTTAAAGATTCTAGCTATTTGTTCAGAGGGAATGTCGGAGTATGGACAGGGATTAGATTTTGTGCCTGGGTTCAAGACATTATTGACAGAGGACCAGAATATCTTGGGGTTGTTTTTTCTATGTAGTTGTTGGTTCTGGAAGAATTGTTGTTTGTCTTTAGAAACATTAGCTTGATTACGAAGCTATCTATAAAGGTAAAGGTCAGAGATAGTGTTAGACTTCAGACAGAGTTTCCATTGTTTGTCCCTATTGTTCATAAGTTCTTTAGTAGCTTTTGTAAGCCAAGGGGCATGATTTGCTTTGGTTCTTTTCATTCTGGTTGGGGCTAGGCTTTCTAATATGCTGAGAAAAGATGTATTAAAGTAGAGCCAAGCATCATCTAGTGGAAGGGCCTTAGGTATACTCCAGTCAATGGATTTCAGAATGTGGCTAAACATACTGGGATCACATTTTGAAAGATTTTGCACAGGTGTGATAATATGATGCTTTGGGATGTATGAGCAGGATTGGATTGTGTAGACTGGGTGATGGTCGCTAATGGAGTTGGACATAATTTCAGAAGTGATATACTTGGAAGGATCTGAGATGAGAATCCAGTCTAAGATGGATTCTGCTTTAGTTCTACAATTATATCTGGTAGTGGTAGCAATAGGTTGGGTGAAATGGAACAACTTTATGCAAGAGGGCGATTGACTGGTGGGTATAGAAACCCAATCGATGTTCATGTCCCCCAAGATAATTGCTTAATTTTTTTATAGACTGAGATAGGCTATATGCCTATCCATCTCATGCTGCATGTAAAGACCAGAATTATGTTATAAAAAGATATCTGAAGAGCAGTGTAATACCTAAAAGAAACATATTTTAAAATAATTTACATATAATCTTCCTGCAGTTGCTGTACTACTGTAATATTGTTATATAGAGTGGTAACACTGATTATCTGAGAGTGCTATTATTAGCATAACACAAATACTTTAAAGTTTATTACCGATTAACACTCCCATTTATTTTATAGTTTTGGTTTCTGGGCTTTTTGTTTATGACAAAATGTATGAGACATGGCTGAAGAGCTATATTTTAACAATTCAATAAAAAAATTGGAAGCATAGTATTCACCTTATAGAAAGTAGAATACGTGACATTTCCTCTCAACAAATATTTCAAGACTTTGAAGACAGACATAATGCACTGCAAGAAACTCATCTGAAAACTCCAGAAGTGTACAGACTTTAACAAATATGAGTTCAAATGGCATATCATTGAGCTGAGCTTCTTGATTTATTGGAAAAATAGATATATATGGGTCCTGGTAACTTTGTTCAATGGCATTTTGGTCGACATCTATTTAAGCAATGCACTTTAGTTGACTTAACAGATTGGTCAACAGGCGTGAATCCCCGGGTAGGGGAATATTCCCTTTCTCCTGGGGATTGTGTGATCTCAGAGTTAGAATATATAATTAGCAGGGAGTGTGGTGGGCACAGGGAGATTTGCCCCCTGCAAACATCATGCTTTCTTTGAGTTTTTTTTTTAATCTTGCATGCGCTGAGATTAACTCGGTGTATATTTAGTAGCATGTCAATGCATAATGTCGATCAATTTATTTTGGCATTATGGAAATTGACATAAATATTTGATCAATTAAAGTAGATCCATATGTCTATATCTAAATCAGTTTACCTTTACAATGTTGAGGTCCACTTGTTTGACACTCAGATGTGGGAAAGTCTGTTTTCAACAGTATGTATTAGCGAAAGACAAAATGCTGAACTCACAACAGTGAATGCTAATGTGCATTCACTTTTCTGAATTCGGTACTTTGAGTGGAGATTACACTACAGTGGGAATCGGGACATGTACCACTGAAGCGCAATCTCAGAGTTAGTATATATAATTAGCAGGGGGTGTGGGGGGGGGGTTGTCCCCCTGCATAATGGCTGTCATAAACATCCAGAAATAATGGCTGTTTCACACAAAGTCAACATTCCTGAGTGTCAACTTTTTCTTAAGTACCAGACTTGCTCTTACAAGCATTCGACGTTGTCGTTTCTGACATTTCAAGTTGGTTAAATAAACAGCCACACAAGTGTGTTGAAACATTTTAAAGGTAAACCATCATTTTATATATATATATATATATATATATATATATATATATATATATATATATATATATATATATATATATATCCATATCTATGTGTCTGTCTATCTATAAATTAATTTTTTTATGTTCTTTTTCTTCCTGACTGCCTTCCAACCATTGCTTTTCCATGATCAAATGACCCACTTTTTCCCACCATATCATGAGAGATGACTGGAACTTTTATTCCTCTGTTCAATGAGAGTTGGTTGCAGGCAGTCATCATCCAGTCAGTTATCAGGGTGTTTTCTGTGTGGCCATAGCCCTTGATCCCTGTGGTAGTCAGTGGATATACACCGCAGTCTTGGCCTCTCATGTGCCCAATACTGTTCATGCCTTTCTGCAGTACAGAATGTACTAATTGATGTGTGATCCAACATTACATCCCCCCTGCTGTCATGCATGTGCAAACACCCAGCAACCATTTGGTTAACTACAAAAGCAGGTCTAGCTGCCTCATCCTAAATTGATGAGTTGGCACTGAATGCTCAATTTCATCCAGCACCTGACCCAGTAGTCAAACTTGGGTTCTTTGGGTCATACTCAGAATTGTATCCCTGCAAGCCCTGGATCCACGCTAGATAAATATAAATTGAAAGCTTACACAGAACTATAAAATATTGCTTTAAAAAAAAAAAAAAAAAAAAAAAAAAACACACAAACACAAATATGTGTGTGTGTTGGGGGTGGGTAGGCACAAACTCAGTTCAGGAGAGATATAGCAGTAAAATTCAAGTAATAAATACATTTCTGTATACAATATACTATGTCCCTACGTATAAATAGCTCATAATATAAAATGTCTTTTTAAAGCCATCTTAACAAAAATTAATTTTCTTCAGTTATAAAAGTCTCTTAATCCCCCTTCTTATAAAATTAGCACATACTGGAACCAGATAACCACTACCATTGTAAGCATGATTTGGTGGTATAAGGAATCATTGCTAGGAAAGCACTTCAGTCATAACATAATGTATAAGAATAACAATAAACTAATTTAATTCCATGTCATACAGCTGAATTTCATCTGAAAAGAACTTCACATATAAGATTTGGGTGTCTGTAAACCTGATATCCAAGGTGATCAAGCATAAAGTACAACAATGCATAGCTCATCTAGGATTGCCAAAATCTCTACACTATGCTGATTGCTGCTCATTACGTTTTCACCACTATTCTTAGATACTTAATAAAGTATCTGGACCTGCGTTGCAGAAACAATCAGTCTTCCTCTAAATAATAATAGAGGATTTTACATTTCCTTTGCAACACATAATATAGACGCCTACAGGATGTTTCACAAATGAAAATTAAAAAACACAGTCTTTGATGGGTTTGACTATGTTTGAGCACTATTGCTGGGACTCATATATGATGCTAGCACATTATAATGCAAATATTAGCATGGATAAATGCAACTTGTAGGCCGTGGGTGATTCAAAGACACAGACGAGCAAGATAGTATAATATGAAATCATGATAATAACTGCATAATGACATGGAAATGAGGAATTCCATGCTTATGAGACATGTGCTTTATTCAAAGTAAGGAATTAGTAATGTTTGAATTATTCATAAATGTATAAAACAGTAGCACTGTGCTATAGTGCATCCCCATTTTGAGTGCTGTGATTCTTGGTGTATGATGATAGCCATAGTAGGAATAGTAACAGCAGTAGAACAGCATGAACAGGGTGCTGCCGTTGAAGACATTGCCCATAATGCTGCACATTCTGACCCTTGGCTGCACTGCAGGAGGTACACAAGTACCTGACATACCACTAGCTCACAGACCAACAAAACTGTTGACCATTTATGTGGACAGGGATGCAGTAAGGGACCTACCTGAACTGTTCTGCCTACAAGCCAAATCAAAAGGGATATGTGCTATACTTAAGAGGATTGAAATACTCCCTGTACTCCTCCCTTACATGACCGATAATTTTGTACAATGCCCCCTTCTGTATGTACCTAGCCAAACACCTACAGCAACTGGAAAGACCACAGAGATTCTTGACTAGGGCAATCCAGGGTCTAAAATATCTATCCTGTGAGGATAGACTAAAGTCCCTGTCTCTCTACTCCGTGTCATATAGATTACTCAGAGGCAATCTCTGTCTAGCCTACAAGGCTATCTCTAACTACACCTTAATGGGAATGCTGCATATCCACAAGTCCAACATGACAATGCTAACTCACACTAGGGATCTCAACCTGGCCTGCAACATCAATAGAACATGCTGGCAGAACAGATTTGTGTCCCAAAAGCTTCCCCATCTGAGGAACAGGCTCCCCTTACAAGTTAAGCAGAGCTCCTCACTTGCCAGCTTTAAGCAAAATCTGGCCGACTGGATTGGGGACAGGAAATTCACCCCTGGGATCTCATCTCTGTCCCTGCTTGACAGGGGAAATAGGTGTTGACCTTGGGAAAAAGGGCACGTAACTTGTCTAGGCTTGTAAGGGCCCCTGGGCCATTAGCCTAGTAACTTCCTATGATCCTAATCCTCTTAACTACAGGCATTTCCCAGAGACCTATCAGTGACCTGTTAAGGAAAGCACGGGCACCAGTCTAGCCAATCCTAAATCAGTTCCTTGATATAGTGCTATTACATGTGTGGAAACATGGACAGCAAAGGAGAGAGAATCAACACCACACATGCCTTTGATGACATTACACATTTACATCAGGAGCTGGGAGTCCAAGGTTGCACACATACTGCTAAAATGGGACCACCTGCTCTAGAGGACCTGTGTTACATCAAAACGAAGGGCCTCCATGTCCTGAACTGCCAGCTAGTCTATAATGCCCAGGGTAATATTTATAAAGTGTTCATGTGGCAGTCAGGCAGTTCACACAATTCTATAATCTATGTACTTCCCAAGCTCTTCTGTGTAAAGGAACTATATGGCTATCTCCTAAATTGCATCACCACTTCAGCAAAGAATGTATTCTTCCCAGATAGCTGGAAGGAACGGCACAGACACATGCAGTGCCATAACCTTGTTTTAAAAGATGCATTTTTACATAAAATTCAAATTTTAAGTAAAATAAGACTACTAAAACAACAGTAAAACATTGATCTGCTTGCAAAGGCAGAAACAGAATGCAAAAATTACATTCCATTGTGTGCCTTTGCACATGATTTTTAACAAAACCCTACTATTCCATAACAGACAATAGTAGATCATATGTATAATTTTGAAGAAGCTCCACTGTGATTCTCTACATGATATAAAAAAGGTAAGTAACTAGGCTGCTGAGTCTAAAATTGTTTGCTTGTAATGTGAATGGGAAATGGTACCACTAGAACCTGTAAACACAGGCCGTGGATGCATCTGCAAAGTAATATTTTGCTTAACATGATTGCTGTGGGGTCACATTGGTTTTCCTTGATTTTTGTACAGGAGCTTACCCCAAATGTGGTCTGTTCCCATGAAATGTGCATATTTCATTTTGTGGTAGCAATCCTATCTGTAATTATAAGTCCTTGAGTCACAGATAGTGGGTTACAACTGGTCAGTTTGCCACACAATTATGGCAGGTTTGTCATAGCAAGTTAAAAAAATATATAAAATAAATAAATAAATAAATAATAGCAACTTTGATGGCCTGAGTTACAATTTCTTATAGGTAAACTGCAGTCATTGCTATTTGTTAGCAGCAACTAGTCTTGCTGTAGTCTTTTTGACTAGGTACTTCTTCACAGTTTCCAGATGATCCTTCGGTTACAGTGAGAAGTATAAAATGAACTTCTCTCCCACTGATCATTAGTATATTCACTTGTTATTGCAAATCCAGAGTTCAAGGCCTTTTGGGGTTAAATGTTAAAGGTTAAAGGGTAAGTGAGATGCTAAGCTGATCAGCAAACATTACAACTTTTTAAAGCTACATCATGGTCTGCCTCCCCTTGCATGATTAGTTGATGTAATCATTGGAGGCATAGGTATAAGCAAGTTACCAAAGAAGAATATTAGCTTTGAAACATACCTCTTAACTGTACAGATTTTCGCAGAATGTCCAGGTTTTTGCCTCAAATTTTTGATCTGTTCCTCATAAAATTTGTGATTTTTCTGGATTTTTGTGGTTAATCAGTGAGGATTGAATTCACTAAATAATGACAAGCATTTCAGTTTACAACTTCTTATCCTTCAGGAAATGTATGTTAACACAAGACATTTTATTGTAGAAACTTTCTAAGCTGATTAGGGCAATATTTAAAATTTGTCCCTATTTTTGAGGCTATCCCCCCATTATTTTTGGCTTTGTTCAGATTGTTTGTGCTAACAGGTTGAGAGTTATGTTTGGAAGTCTGGATCTTGTAGTGATGGGGTTTCTTCTAGAAATGGAAGTTTTGTGCTTTTTCATGGCATCTAACATTTGCTGTATGAATTAAAAAGATGTCTGCTCATCATTGCTGCTTCTCGGTAAGACTGGAATTGTGGGATAAATGCAAATAGTAGTAAGATGAGAGTTATCCTGTGTGGGAAATTTGATAATATACGCCTGTTATAGTTGCTGAAACAAGGCAGGCAATTAATTATGCAGGTTGGTGACTTTGCATTAGTGATTATAGTGTTCTTGTTACGTCAAGCAGTTTGTGATGTACATAGAACTAAATAAGCAGAAAAAAAAACATGAAGTATAATGTCAAACTAATAAATTGCATAGCCGTAGCAATCAACTTGATTTCTTGTCAATGTTGTTGTTGTCTTTCGGCTTTTCCTGGTTAGGGGTCACCACAGCGGAACTCCGGTCCGCTAATGATTGGCAGTAGATTTTGACAAACACCGAGGTGCCAGCTTGAAGTTCATCCTTCAATGAAGGCACGCCCATTTACACATGTCTTTTGAATGCCCACCCCACCACGGGGAGGACATGCAGACTCCACACAGAAGGCAGTTCCCGCACTCTAGCCAAGAATCGAATGGGAGAACCTCTTGCTATGAGGCAACAATGTTACAGCTGCACCACCGCGGATGTCACCTTGATTTCTTGTCAATATTACAAAGAATAAAACAAATAAATGAATGTTAAATGAGTATTACTCAACTTTTTATAAGCAGCTGTAATAAAATGACCAAAATAGTTGTGAAATACAAGCCTAGCACCAAGCAATACATTATGGTTCTTGCAAAAAAAAAAAACAGAAGTAACAGCACTGGCTCTGAAGTAAATTCGATATCATCAGAGGCCCTAGGCAAGAGAATATGACATTAAGAACAAACTGTCAGTAGCTTGCAGGATGCAGACTTGTAGATATTCACTTACATGCTTTTCTTATTGCAAAGGTACAATTCAGAATGCAGTTACACTAAAAAGTTATCATAAAGTCACTATCTTTTTTCCCCATCTTTAAGACTGGTTGCTATCACTTGATTTATCTTTGAGGCCTGAATTTCATCAGCAAACCCTTCAGACACAGACATCAATTTCTTTATTTTTGTATTTTACTGCTGTAGATATGCTCTGTTCAGCTGCACTGACTAGAATTCTATTTCACTGCTATTACAGTTCTCTCCCAACACAACCTTAACAGCACTCATCATCTCTTCTCCCTGCATGTTTATGCCTCTTACATGCTGAAACTATGTCCTCAGTATTAGGCATTTATTCATACTTTAGATGATTTTACTTCTTATCACTTATAAAAGACATTTTTTTTCAGTTTTACTACTATGTTTGACAAAACTGATGTTGCTATTTAAGGTGGGTCATGGCAGAAACGTCTGAAAACCACTGCAAGGAACACCTTCCTTTGTTTCTATAGCACTCTGGAATTTGCCTTTGCTTATTTATGAAGTTTTTTTTTTCTAGAAATATATTCACCACATTTTGTTGCTGTGTGTTCCCTTCATTATATACTGATAGTATGTTTTAGCAACAATTTTTTTCCTGTGTATGCATGTCAGTACAGTAGGTTGGGTTGCTTTAAATCTGTTATCCCTCATCAAATCCTCTAAAGCTAGCTATGAAAACAGAATTGCAGCAGATAGTAAAGATAACCACAAGGCCTTCTATAGTTATGTAAAGAATCTCCACGGCAATACCCAGATTTGCTCTGAGCTACTGCACAATGGTACCTCCTATACCGAGCCAACAGCTATTGCTAATATACTGGCCGACAGATTCAGTGCCAACTTTACCCTTCTCTCCCCCACAAAAAGACCAATCACAATACCATCAGATTGCCAGGCACTCAGTATTATTGCTGCACAGGTTAAAACAGCACTGTCCAAGGCCAAGAAACCAGCTTCTATGGGACCTGACAATATCCCTGGCTGTGTTCTACATGAACTACAGAGTAAACTGGCTCCTCACCTGTGCGCCCTGTTCAGTCACAGCTTCACCTCAGGCTTTGTCCCCACTGAATGGCACACTGCTACAGTCATCCCTCTCCACAAAGGAGGAGTGACTACAGACCCTGGGAACTGTCGTCCTTTGGCCTGACTAGTCTGATAGGCAAAGCTATGGAACACATCATCATGGACCTAATAAACAAGGATATAGGGAATCTCCAAACTCTGGATCCCACACAGTTTGGTTTTGTGAAGGGTAGATCATGTCTTCTCAACCTGGTCAACTTCTTTGAATCAGTCACCAGAGCTGTGGATGGTGGCAAGGTGGTTCATACAGCCTACCTTGATCTGGCCAAAGCCTTTGATACCATTCCCCACTCAGGAATTATAGAAAAAAATCACTAAGCTAGGCATCAACCCCTATATCACTAGGTGGGTTGCAAACTGGCTCACAGGTAGAACCCACAGTGTGAAAGTAGCTGACTCCAAGTCAGACTGCTGACCAGTCACGAGTGGAGTCCCACAGGGTTCGGTCCTGGGTCTTCTCCTGTTTGGTATCTACTTCTCTGAAGTCCAGGCCAACACGAAGGGACTCTGGATGACAAACTTCACAGACAACTGCAAGTTGGGAGCTATTATTAACTCCCCAAGTGATGTTGACATTCTACAGAAAGGCCTCATTGAGACCAACGACTGATGTCAGAACCATGGCCTTAAGCTCAATGCCAAAAAATGTGTTGTCATCCCCTTTGGAAAAAAAAAAACTGTTCCTATGAATTACCACATCAGTGGTAGTCCACTGATCACAGAAGGTGTTATATGAGATCTGGGAACACAGGTTGGCAGCAACCTCTCTTTTGACCATCACATTGCCACTGTGGACAGAAAGTCCTTTTATGTGGCACATCTTATTACTAAGGGTTTTGCATCCAGGAAGAAAGAGGTCATTGTCTCCCTCTACTCTCTTCCATCATTAGGCCAGTCATCGAGTACAATGCCCCATTTGGCATGTACATCACTAAACACCTGCAACACCTGGAGAGGCCGCAAAAGTACCTCACAAAGAGGATCCTAGGCCTTATACCCTTCCCCTATATGGATAGACTCAAAGAAACTCCAACTATTCTCTGTCTCAGATCGCCTACTTAGAGGCAATCTCTGCTTGACTTACAAAGCCATGTCTGACCCAGCTCTGTTAGAAATGCTACATCTAAAGAAATCCCAATCCCTCCACAGCACACTGTCCAGAGACCTCAACCTCATTACCACAATCAACAGAACAAGCTGGAGGGACAGATTCATAACCCAAAGACTGCCCATGATATGGAATAGACTTCCCATACATGTCAAACAGAGCACCTCACTGCCCTCTTCAAGAGAAATCTTGATGAATGTAAGAGATATAGAAAATTCACCCTGAGGATCACTCCAGTGGCTCTACTCGACAGAGGCACTAGGAACTATGGTCGGGTGCCACAATGCCAGGGTAATCTTATGGGCTAGGCTTGTAAAGGCTCCAGGGCCATTAGGCTAGTACACACCTATGAACCTAAATAAGACACTACACAAACCATATGCCTTAGTATACACCTTTCAACTGTCCAGATTAATTTGCAGTTTTCTAGCAAATCATTGAGAATTGAAGGCACTAAATAATACTTAATAATGATAGCTATTTCAGTTTCAGACTTCATATCCTTTGGAAAATACATAATAATGCAAAACCTGTTAGTCTAGCAATTGTCTAAGCTTATAGGATCAATATTTACAATCTTTTTTGGGGGCTTTGTCCCCCCATTATTGTTGGCTTTGTCCAGATTTCTGGCACTGAGAGGTTGAGAGATATACCATATACTTGTTTTTTTTTTTTTTTTTTTTTTTGTTTGTTCAGTACTGGGAGAAAGCCCAAAAGAGAAAATAATGTTGCTAGCACACAAATATAATAAATGGAAAAAAAAAGAAAAAACAACGTAAATGTACTCAGTTAAAACAAAACTCACAAGCACCCAAGCTCTATGAACTGAAACAGTATACAGTGAAAAGTATAACCAGTATCCCATATAAACTAGGTTAAGCATACTAGCTTACCATCCTTAATCAGTTAACATAGCAAATGTAAATAACTGTTTGGAACCAGTTATTTAAATACAAAAAATATGCTACTTAATTAGATCTAACTTAAAATAACCGGTGTAGTAACCATGCAATGATAAGACAACATAATAGGTTCATAAGTTGGTACTAAGCTATCGGCCCTAGGGCCTATACAAGCCTAGCCATAACAATTCCCTGGCTATTTCTTCCCACAGTATTTACTTCCCTGGACCCTTGTCTAGCAGGGTGACTGACGAGATCCGCAGAGTGAATTTGCTATCTCCCATCCAGTCGTCAAGGTTCCTTTTGAAGAGGGCCAAAGAGGCGCTCTGCTTGACATGTATGGGCAATCTATTCCAGAGTCTGGGGAGTCTCTGGGTCAGGAACCTATCCCTCCAGCATGTTTTGATCATTATGATGACAAGGATTACACCCCTGAAGCATGTGGCTCTGAGGGATTGGGATTTATTTAAGTGTAGCATGTCCAACAGCTCTGGGTTTGACATGGCCTTGTATGTTAAGCAGAGATCGTTTCTGAGTACACGATATGCAACAGAGTACAGCTGGAGTTTTTTTAGATGGTCAGCATAGGGCATCTGCTTTAGGCCTGTGATTCCTTTAGTGAGGTATTTCTGCGGCCTTTCCAGTTATTGCAGCTGTATTGAGAGGTACATACCATGGGTCTATATTATAATCTCACAGGTTTAAAACTTTGAATCACTAAAGATCGAACTTTAGTGATAGAAGTCTTAAACCATCAAAGCTAAAAAAAAAATACTAAATTAAAAACAAATAAATACATAAATATTGTGTAGGCAGGGGGCAAGCCCCCCTGCACCCCCCACAACACCCCTACTTAAATATACCAACTCCAAGAATGCACTACATTGAAGTAAATGGAAATCTCCCCCTAAGGAGATTTTCCGTTTAAACGTTCAATGTAGTGTGCTTTCACTATTCTCGTGTTGACAATATCGTATTCAATATTGTCAGACTTCGAGATTATAATATAGACCGACATACCACACAGGGCATTGTATTCTATAATGGGTCTAATGAGGGATGAGTACAGTGGGACAATGACCTCCTTTTTTCTGGATGAAAAGCCCTTAGTGATGAGGTGTGCCACATAGAAGGCTTGACCGAATGATCAATGATGTAAACAAAAGCACCACATTTAGAATATGTACATAAGACTTTTTCAGGCAGCAAAATATGATATGGTATGTGAATAAGAACATACAGTCACTGAAGTGGCATCATGCCATTAGATACAACTGCACAGTATCATATTAGTACAGTGAATCACCTTATGTAACACACCAGTGGACATGTACACTGACCAAGGCCTCATATGTAAAACCTACCTATGTAATTACAACACATATCACTCTGTGTGATATGCAGTGGAGAGGAGATATCACAGCACCTTATCATATGTGCAGCATATGCAGTACTGTATCAGCCATGACTCATCATGTCTGCATGGCACTACAGGAGACAGTGATGAAACTGATGCTATGCCACATGACTGGTAATGTATAGGATGGCTTTTTTTGTATTGGCCACCTACTGCAATAAACAATCTGCCTTCTAGACTGAGGCTTAGCCATAAACCACATGCAGTAATGAATAGGATACATGTGTCATAAACACTTCATATTTTGGTCCTACACTATATGATTGTTGAGGAACTCATGGTGTTGAGGGTTAGGGCCATGAGCTATAGCTTCTGTGGTGCAAAGTTTGACTCCCTGAGCCTTCATTTAGTTATTTTGTGGCCCTGACCCAGTCACAGGTATTGCTCCCATGTCTCCCCTGAAAAGGGACTTTGTGTCCACTGGGCCTACCTTATTGTTATTAAAGTGGTGAACTTATGTGCAAGCAAGACAAGGACTCTTTATACATAAATGTATTTATTTATTTATTTGAAATCTGTTTACAAGGAAAGTCCAACTGGGCAATAGCCCTTTTTCAGCTGAGGCCTGGGGAGAAAATCTCCACAGTTATATCCATTTTACAAATGGATAAAACACCATACACACATAAGAAAATGATATTTACAACAGTCATTCATATACAAGGCTTACGCACAAGATACAAGTACAATCCAATTATACATATGTAGGTGGGATAAAACAGAGCCCACATATGGAGAGAGAAAATGTTGCAGTAATGAATCTAGAACAAAAATACCATAACTGTTTTGTTAATATAAATGTATTCCTATGCCATATGCAAGCTAAAGGAGAGGAAACAATGTATAAGAAGAAAAAGAGGAGATGGTATTTAGTAAATCCTGAGGGGTAAAACATTATTTTAGAAAACACAAGAGGTTTTGTTGAAAAGATGAGGTAACAGGAAATGAACAGATGGATGGGGATGAGGTAACAGGAAATGAACAGATGGATGGGGACGAGGTTTGTTATCAAGGGAAGCTTGAAGGATGGAAAGTAAAATAGTGGGATGTGAGGAGAGGCTACAGGACACTCTTTTTAGGAAGTTAGGCTTTGTTTAAGTACTGGATTCTTTATCCATTTGTAAGTTTACCCTAGGGTTCCACAGAGGTATATTCAATGAGTAACTGTTTAGTGAATACTTTTTGAGTTTAACCTGGGCATGCACAGGTGCATATCTAAGTATCCATAAGATGTTGTTTCAGGTCACATTTAAAGTTCTTTATATTGTTGAATTGCCTCAAGTGAGCTGGGTGGGAATTCCATTTATTTGATATGCAGTTTGAATTCAGTAAATCCCCTGCAGTGTTTGTTGACTTAACTTTTTCAAGCGATGATTTTTTGGTGGAGCTTGGGTTTCTATTTGGATAACATGTCTGAATGATACTGTTTAATGCTGGGTATTTTTCAGGGTTATGAAGTGACTTGTGTATTGTCAATAATTGTAAATCAGTCCATGCACATGCAGCATGCAAACCACTGGCACAAATAACCATATTGTCCATATTGTACCAAACCATTTTAATGTGTATTCATCCTTTCAATTTAGAGGTATGTAGACACAGCTAATGCTTTTAGTGCCACAAATATATTATTTACTATAGCTGCCATATTACACAACTATACATGTATCAGTGATACACAGATTCATCTGTATCACATCATGCACATGTTAGTAGGGCACCCACTCATATCAGTATCACCTCCATGGTCTAAAATTACCAGATTTAGAGATTTACCATGAATGTATTTCCTGCAGCCACTCATAAAAATAATGCATATACCATATCAAAGCACACACTGCTATGCTATACCATATGCAGAAACACACAAAACATATCTGAAAAGTGAACCTAGACTGACATGGGCATACAACTATATTGTTCCTGGCAATGTAAAGGCCTATGCTATGGCAAGATTAATTGTGATGCCAGAACAATTCATATGACTTTCCCTTACAGGTGGCTGACTTGTATGTGGGTCTGATCAGTAGGGAGCCTTCCTGATCATGTTCAGAGTGGTTTGTGTTTATCCAGATTTATTTTTTTTGAGGGGTTAATAATTTTCATTATGAAGTTTGTATATCAGCTCCGAGATCTGTGGCATAGAGAAATAAAGCCCTTATTACATTTAGATGACCTGTGTTTACATAGAGATGTGGCAAGATGAAAGAGCTGGGGCATGGGGGATGAGAGTGAGCGGCATTTATGAAGTTGCCTAGCTAGGGAAGGTAGGTATTTTGAGCTGCTGTGACATTCCAACAAGAATGTGGGAGATAGCCTGAAACAAATGGGTGGATTTAATACTAGGCTGCCAGTGAAGCTGTGTAGGGTTGGTCATAATCCAAGATCATGCATGTAACCTCCCATGTAACAGCAACTGTGGTGCCATGGATAACAATGAATAGACACATATTGGCCAGACAAAATTCTGACAAGCAAGATTCAGAGAATGTGAAAATCATTCATTATAAGCCGCTTATAGGGCACGGTGTGTGTAGATTGGACTGGTTAGGGAGGGAAACCCATATTACTGGCAGACCAGCATACACAGTAACACCCAACTCTGCCCTCAAACCCCTAAGAGCTGACCCAGTAGTCAGGGACTTGGGCAAACACATACACAGTAACCTAGCCTTTGACTATTACATGTCTACATTAACAAGGAAATCCTTCTGTGTTGTGCTGCTTATTAACAAAGGTATGATATATAGGTTATTGTTCCACTGTATTCATCATTCATCAACCCTTTGGTATGTACCTAACCAGGCACATCCAACAATTGGAACATCCACAGAGGTTCCTCATTGAAAGAATACAGGGAGTAAGTAGCATATCCTATGAAGACCATCTCAGAGCCCTATCCCTGTATTCTGTCTCTTACAGGCTGTTCAAGGGAGATCTATGCCTGGCATACAAGGCATTGTCAGACACCAACCTGAAGGACCTCCTGGATATCCTCAAAATAAACAGCACCAGGATTACCCATTCTAAAGTATTAAACATTGTCTGTGATATAAATAGGGCCTGCTGCAGAGATGGTTATGTATCCCAGAAATTACCCCTTCTCTAGAACAGGTTCCCCATCCATGTGGAGCAGAGTTGCTGTCTAGCCAAATTCAAGTGAACTTGGGTAATTGGATGGGGAACAGGAAATTATTCCCTGGTTTGGCACCTATGTTTCTAATGGACACAGGCTGCCTGTAAATGGTTCATCTCCCAGGCCCCTGCTTGTAAATATTTCACATCCTAAGCCCCTGCTTACAGTTATCAAGGGTACCAAAATTTGTCAGAAATTTAGAATGCATGGCGAGGCTTTAAAAGGCCCTTTGGTCATTAGCCTAGTACACACCTGTGAACTCATGAATCTATGAACAAATTAACTAATTAAGCTCTAGACAAAGCTGGAGGTAAATGAACAATAGGCTTCTAACCCTGATCCAAGCATGAATGAACTGAGGTATCTTCCCATGGTCAGATCCCCATATACTCAAGTAGTTAGTGAGAAGGCAGTTCCAAAAATAGTTCTAGCAGGCAAATACTACTCTTGATGCAACAATCTAAATCATTTGGCATAAGAACTTAAAAAATCTTAAGTAAGAATATAAATGAGATTTATTTACTGATAATGGCTAATATATTTCATTTCTCCAATACCTAAACTAGGCAACTCATTCTGTAATTCAGATAAATTCTGTCACGTAAACTCTAAGTCTTCTCAAATATGCACAAATTGATTTATAACTCATTAGATAACCTGACAGGTAATTGTGCACTAAATATATAATTTTTTGCTGTCTAAGTGAGTTTTATTCTTGCCTTAATACTGCTTTGTTTTAGTTCTCTTGCTAACATTATTAGCAATCCTGTAGATAATGGTTCACACATTGTCTTCATTACACACATACACATCCTGTAGATAATGGTTCACACATTGTCTTCATTACACACACACACACACACACACACACACACACACACACACACACACACACACACACACACACACACACACACACACACACACACACACAAACTTGCATGTATATATCTTTTATTCCATACACTGTACTGTGAGTACCATTTAGACATTTAACTTCACCAGCATATCAGTG
This sequence comes from Protopterus annectens, assembly GCF_019279795.1. Taxonomy (NCBI): domain Eukaryota; kingdom Metazoa; phylum Chordata; order Ceratodontiformes; family Protopteridae; genus Protopterus; species Protopterus annectens. The sequence goes on from NC_056727.1 coordinate 806,131,894, forward strand.
CTGTGAAGACTTATACATTTATAATATAATTTCATATATTGCCCATTATGTTTAAATTACACACATTCAATTCCAGACAAAGATCATTTACATAGGGCCGGATTCACGAAGGCTTGCACGGAGTCTAAGAGTAGAGTAAGACTCCATGCAGCCAACATGTGTGCAGAGCGATCCAGGAACAGCCGGTAGGAGCGTGCAACAGAGCTCCTAAAATGAGTCTTACACGGACAGGGCTTGGATATGCAAATTACCTCAATTGCAAGAGAAAGCTATGCAAATTAGGTAAATTTGCGATCCAGGAAACCCGAACCTGTCTGAGTAAGAGTAGTGTTATTTGCAGAAATGTACTCCATTGACAACTGAGTTCCATTCTGTAAATAGCAAAACGGAGCCGTGACAGCTCCAAAAAAGGATGCATCCAGTTGAGGAAGCATGCCAATGGCCAAAAATACAGCCATTGGCAATGTTCACCGATGCAAAATAAAAATAAAATAATTTTTTTTTATCCCGATCTTCGGTGTTTAAGCATAGCGCAGCGCCATGCAAATGCGCTGCACTCTAAAAACCAGAAAACCAATAATTAAAATCCACAAATGTGGATTTTTTTTGTAATTCTTAATTTACAATGCAAGGGAATGGCAGGCTGAAGACAACATGGCTACCGAGTAGAGGTTACTAAGGGGGGAAGCTCAGTCTAAGAGATGTAACCAAGCATTAGCAGGCAATCCTATGCAAATGAGGGTTAGGATAGTGAATCCCAAGTTTACATAGCAAATGAGCACAGTCAATGGAGTGTAGGAGTAGGATAAGGGGAGTAACAGAGTAGAAGATAGGTGACATCACGAGGGGGGCATGTATGAAAGAAGTGAAGCTCATTGGAGCAGAGTGGCATGTATCTGCTGTCAGTTACACATCACTGGAAGAGGTGTGTCAACAGGTAGCCTAGCTAAAGGCAAGAAATTGAAGGTGTATGCCGTGGATAACACTAAAGTTTCTTGTTGAAGTGCCTGCAACGTGTATGCGCGCAGGTGCACGCCTGTACATCCAAGTAAGACTGTGCCTGCGTGTATGCCTGTGTGCACGCATTTAAGCCCGGAGTAAGCATGTCTAAGGCTGTTTAAAGTTGTGTAAATGTGTTTGCGCTGGTGTGCGTGCATTTTAGCAATAATAAGCAAGTTTTAGTCCGTGTAAGCATGTGTGCGTGCGGAGCTGCCCCCTGAGGAAACAGGAAAAAGGAAGCACAACAAATAGTAGGAAGTTAACCAGGGAGTACTAGCAGAGCTAGCAGGTGAAAACAATTAGAATCAGGCAATTACACAGGCAGTACACTAGCCCAGCCCAGCCCAGCACTTAAAACTCTGCAAACAACATTCCACTATGTTTCTCTCAAGAGACACTGCAACACTGCAGTAAGCTAACAGAAGTGAAAACTGAAAAAGCTTTACTGAGACAAAGAAATGTTAGGGGCTGCCATTGCTGTTATAAGGCAACATATGCAACATGCTGAGGGTGGTTACAATGCGAATGCTGCTGGACAATCCACAGTGAGGAGACGGAGAAGAGTGTACAGGCCCAGGGTAACTATCAGGGGCTACATGAGCTGGAGATAGTGGAGCACTATACAGTGGACAGAGACCTCTTGCAACAAATTGTTGAGCTGTGCAGGCCACACCTCACACACAGAACCAATAGAGGGGAACCCATCCCACTGGAAACCAAGGTATGTGTTGGCCTAAGAATATTAGCAACAGGTACCGTCCAGAGACCAACTGGCGATATGATGGAGATATCACAGGCATCAGCTTCCAGGGTACTGCACCAGTTCTTGGATGCCATGTCAGCACATGTCGGTGATCATGTATATTTCCCCAATTCCCATGAGGTATTGGCCAGCAATATGTGCCTCTTCCAGCAAATAGCGGAATACCATGAGGTAGTGGGTGCAATAGACTGCATGCACATACGCATCAAAGCACCAGCTGGTGAGTGGGGTAGGGTCTAATTCAACTGCAAGGGTTTCCCCTCCATCAACTGCCAGGTCATGTGTGATGCCCAGGGCATAATACTGAATGTGTGTGCTGGCTGCCCTGGAAGCTACCATGATTTCCATATCTGGCATCTGACACAGCTGTACCAGACATTTGCCAATGGGGACATCCCTCGTGGTCACTTAGTGGGGGATGCTGGCTATGCACTGGAGCCGTGGCTGATGACACCCATCAAAAACGCGCACACACCTGAACAGGGATGCCATAATGAGGCACATGCACAAACACGAAATGCAATCGAGCATGTGTTTGGCCTGCTCAAGTCATGGTTCCGGTGCCTGGACACATCTGGTGGAGCCTTGCAGTACTCACCAACTACATGTACCCAAATTGTCATGGTGTGTGCTATGCTACATAATATGATCCTGTGAAAACAGCTGCAGCAGGAGCAGCATAGGCCTGGGCCAAACAGCCCCCCCCCCACCATTGCCAAGGCCATCACAGGCAGAGCATGACTAGGAGGAGGAACAACCTGAGCCTGCCCCAGTAAGCAGAAGGAGGTGTGCCCAGTATGCTATGGCCTTGGCAAAGAGGCAATGCATAGCACATACACTGGCTCAGTAGGAACCCTGGAAATGATACCTCTCTCTGACTCGCACATATAGTAAAAGGGATGCCTAACTTGACACTACCTGTTTCCAAACATGTATAGGGAGTGCAGTATGTGCAGCTGACATAGGCAGCCTTGCAGCACTACCTGTGGCATGATTGCCATGTGTTAAGCAATATAAAGCAGTGCTAAACAGCTTTCACCACCATTTAGTATATGTAAAGCAATTGCACACACTAACACTAGCACAACTGTGGTCAACGTTGAGCAATATTGGGCAACATTCAGCAATGTTGGTTAACGTTGAGCAATGTTGGACAAGCTTGGTCTACGTTGGGCATAGCTGAACAAAAGCCAACATGCTCATATTTGCTCTACTGCCCTTAAGCAGTCTGGTCTGCTCAGTATGAAAATATAAAGCAGTAACAGGCCTCGAAACCAGCATACTGTGCACTACAGTCATAGTACTGAACCACTAAACCATGACAGTATTTCGCTGGTCAGCCTGTATGAAGAAATGTTGCTAAGTCTATGCAAAGTATCTCATGGAAACCCTGCAGGCACAGCATAATCTCTGTCGAGTTATGACACAAAGGTGAGCCCTGCAGTAAGAATAGAACCTGAATTTCAACACAAATATAGTATAAATGTTAATATTGGTCATGTTCACACAGATCAACAAATGTAGTGGACTTCAGACAGCAACATACTGAAAGGTCACACTGGGCATGCTCACACACTTGAATAAATGAGACAAATGTCAGGCAACAAAACACTGAAAGGACAGACTGGGCATGCTCACACACACAGGCCATGTCTGAGTACAGCAGTGGGCCAAACATATCCGGCAGTTGCATGTGTTAACCCAGGAACCTCTCACTATTCACCAGTCCGCCTTGTGCACACAGTTATATGACAACAGACACATATATAATATATTGGAACCCTGTCATAATAAAATATGATCTGCAGATACTTAGGTTGTTCGTAGAAAGTGAGAAAGCAAAGAAGATAAAAAACCTGTAATCAGTATCATCAATAAACAATGTGCATCCCGAACATTACCATAGGTGCATAGGTTGATACTAGGCTATCTGCCCTAAGGCATTTATAAGCCTAGCCAGAGTGTGTTTGGCTTTTGCAGCCCTGTTAGATTAGTAGACTGTGCCTGTGAATAGTAGGTCACACAAGATAGGCTTTTTACCTTTAGTTGATTGTGTCTCTGTCTAACAGGGACCCAGAAGTGATCCCAGGGGTAAACATACAATCACCCATCCACTCGTCAATATGTCTCCTGTAGGGGGTCAGTGGGGGGCTCTGCCTATGCAGGACTGGGATCCCATTCCAGAGTGAGGGGAGCCTCTGGGATATGAATGTGTCCCTCCAGCATGTCCTATTAATATCTGTGCTGAGGTGTAAGTCCCTGCAGCATGTAGCTCTAAGGGATCCAGATATCCTGAGGTGGAGCATGTCCATTAATACTGTGTTGGACATGGCTGTAAACAGCAGGCACAGGTTGCATCCGAGTAGGCGGTAAGGGACTGAGTAAAGCTGGAGTTACTTTAGCCAAACTGCACAGGGCATCTGTGTGAGTCCCCAGATCCACTTGATGAGGTACTTTTGTGGCCATTACAGTTGCTGCAGGTGTCAGGTAAGGTACATCCAAATGGGGCATTGTATCCAACCATGGGCCTGATGAGTATAGGTGCACAATGACTGTACTTGATCTAGATGTGAAACCTTTTGGGATAAGGTGGGCTATATAGAAGAACTGTCTAACCACTTTGGCAATGTGATTGTCAAAGGCAAGATTACTAACTACTCGTGTCCCCAAATCCCTAACAACGTCTACTGTACTTAATGTATTAACACCTATGTGGTAATGTGTGGGCACTTTGTTATTCCCAAAGGGGATGATTATGCATTTAATGGTATTTAGCTGTAGGCCATGGCTCTGGCACCAGTTATCCATCTCTGTGAGACCCTTTTGGAGGATGCTTGTGCCAGCTGGAGAGTCAAATATGGCATCCAGTTTGCAGTCATCTGCGAACATGGTCAGCCATATTCCTCCTGTGTTAGCCTGTATGTCAGAAAATATATACTGAACAAGAGAGGTCCCAGGACTGAGCCTTGTGGGACGCCACGTGTAACTGGTGTAAAGTCAGACATGGCACCAGCAATACTTACCATGTGGGTGCGATCCCTGATCCAGTTAGCAATCCATCTTGTGACATATGTGTTCATATCTAAGCTTGTGAGCTTATGTATGATGCCTGAGTGGGGTTTTGTTTTGAAGGTTTTTGCGAGGTCCAGGTAGGCTGTGTGGGCTACCTTCCCTATGCCTATGGACCTGGTAACTGTTTAAAGAAGTTGACCATGTTCAAGAGGCAAGATCTGCCCACAACAAAGCTGAATTGTGTAGGATCCAGTGTCTGTAGCTTCCCGATGTCTGTGTGTATGCGTTCCATGATGATACGCTCCATAGCTTTGCAGACCAGGCTAGATAGGCTTATAGGGTGATAGTGTCTGGGGTCTGTTGTGGCACCACCTTTGTGGAGTGGGACCACTGTTGCTGAACGCTATTCCTTGGGTACATATCCTGTAGTAAGTCTGAAATTGAACAGTGACTTCATGTGAGGGTTACGTTCGTCATGAAGCTTGTGTAAGATGCAGGCCGGGACACCGTCCGGTCCCATTGATGCTGTGTTGTCTGCTTTGGAGAGGGCAGCACTCACCTGATCATCTGTGATGTCAGGGAGGCTACACTCTGTTGGGATGGACATCTGCTCATTAGGGGGGATGTGGTGCGACATTTGCACTGAACCTGTTTGCCAAGATGTTGGCAATGTCTGTGGGTTCAGTGTATGTATTGTCATTTTGCAGTAACTCACAGCATATCTGGGAGTTGGCACCCAGGTTCATGACATAACTAAAGAAGGTCTTGTGATTGTCCTTAGTGTCTGGTGCAATTTACCTTTCGAAGCGGGTCTTAGATGAATTCATGAGTGAACGTAGCTTTTTGCTAGTACTGATCAGAGATGCCTTCCAATTTTGGGATTGTACTATATCATGTATTAACCCCCTTCTTTTGTTGTATAGCTTATTTCTGGCCGGGGTCCACCAGACAGGTCCCCTGCCTTTGGAGGAGTGAGTCTTGTTTTTATTTGGGATAGCACGATCCATGCATTTCAGGAGGTGTCAATAGAATGTGTTTGTAAAGGATTCAGCAGTCTGAGCCATATTGACCTCTGTACCAGGGTCTTTGAAGGATACCACCTCAGTTTTGAAAAGTGTGATGTTTGCTTTTGGCAAGTTCTTCACCGAGAGAACCTAGGATGGGGGTGGGGACAGGATATGGATGTCCAGTGAGATAAATGTATGGTCTGACCTTACCAATGAGGAGCATACCTCTGGTGTGGAACATGGAGTCCCCATGTTGGTGATGATCAGGTCCAGTATGTTTTCCCCTCTTGTGGGTGTGGTGGCCAGTTGTGACATAACATTTGTGTTTAGAAATCCTAGCAACTGTTGGGCAAAGGTGTCGGGGCTTCAGTAGTATTCCCAGTCAATGTTTCGGTAGTTGAAGTCACCCCATATAATGGAGTCTGTAGAGACTGTCATATTCTCCAGTGTTCGCAGGAAAGCTGAGTGGGGATCCTGAGTTTGGGAGGGTGGTCTTTAGCAGGCTACAAACTGAAAGGCAGTTTTGTCCACTGTTAGTTGCACATGTATGGTCTCTGATGCTTCCTGCAGTGCTACTAACCTGGAGGTGTGTGTATCTGTGATGTATATGGATACTCCCCTTAAATGTGTTGGTCGGTCCGAGTCTTGTGGCCGAAAAGCATAGTATGAAGTATAACCTGGTAGTGCTGGTGTGCTTTTGGGAGCCTGAACCAGGTGTCTCTTACTGCACAGATATCGACATTCCCCATACTGAGGAGAGACTTGAGTGCGTGCATTGTGAGGTCTAGACATCTAGTGTTGAGCAGCATTACCCGTAGTGTCTTTTACCTTGTATTGTCTATAGAGGTGGGTTTGTCTTTTGAGCCTTACCCATAAAAGGCACTGTGAGGGTGGCAACAGCCTTAGCCAGTATTCGAAAGTCCAGGGGTGACAGGTGCAAGCTGTTCAAAGCTAAGCTATGTGGCATGTCGAGCATGCCATCTCAGGCTGACAGACACTGGATCCCCTTTGAATGACACCAATATGTTAGTCAACTGTTACAATTGATCAGCTTGTCTGTATACTGTGCCATCATTCTTGGTGAGGGTAAGATGCTACACAAGGTCAGGGTCATACTGGCCTGGGTTACATGATCACAGAGCTCCTCTATGTCTCTTGTCATGTAGTCTAGGGAGGAACGTCTGAGGTCATTCACACTAGCATGGACAATGATGGAGCCATATTTGTACTTGGTTTGGAGTGACCTGAGTGCATGTGTAATGTGGTGGAACCTGCCACCCGACAGACAGCTCAAAGTGTCCTTCTCCTTGTTCAGCCTGGTGAGTGTGACATCAGTGTGTCTGACAATAAAGTCACCTATTACAAGTGTAGTAGGTGTGTTGTCTAGCCCTAAGGGCAGTGACTGTGTGGCACACTGACTTTGTGAACCATGTGATATGTGGGTATTGTTGTGGGGTAGCAGATGTTTGGGTGTCTGCTGCTTAGACAGATATTATTTAGAGCCTCTGAGTATGTATTTGTGTGGTAATGTATTTTGTTTGCTGTCACTAATGGTCTATGTGAGACTGGATTTTGTGGTGTGTGTGGTTACCTTCACCACCGGATAGACTGCGCCGGTCATGGGTCGAGAGAGCTCAGCCTCCTGTTTGTCTATGTAGTTGCATCTCTCACATATATCTGAGTTTGTTGGGAGGAGGTGAGGGTTGTCTGTGTACATAAGGCAGTTGTAACATTGCCTCAAAAGTCCCATATTCACCAGCTGGACTGGAGAGTACACACAAAACCAACCTTTGGACATGCCAGGATATTATGATGATATACTCTCTGTTGACTGATCAAAAGGGATCAGTGGGGTGTTAAGTGTGTAAAAGAGTATAACAGGGGTTTAGTGCTCAGGTTTGTTGGTATTTTGGAAAGATTATCTGCGAAGGAGTCCAGACAGAACCATGACACTTTCTTCAGCTATGTCATACACAGCAATGTACACTCATATATGTCCTGAGTCAGGGCCAACTGTACCTGACTGACAATGCTGACATCCTGTCAGACAGGCCCATACATACATACCCACCTCCCACTGACAAATGTCCCTATCATCATACCAGGAGATATCACATGTAGAATGGGTAAACAGCTCCTTCCAATGCCGAAAACATGGCATCAATTGGATTACATTGTTTCCCTATATGTGTCATAAGTGAACTACAGAACAAACAGACCCTGCACCTGAACAGTCTGTTGAGTCTCACCCTCTCTACAGCATCTGAAACTGTTGAATATGTTAAAGCAACATATGCACACCCCACAAATGTTGGTGCACAACAGACCATGGGAACTATAGTCCTATAAGCCTATGACGTCTGATCTGCAAGGCCATTGAGTCCATCATGATTGAAGTCATAAACAGAGCTATTGGAAGCTGACAAACACACAGCCCTACCAACTGTGGTCTGATCATGGGCAGATCATGGTTTGCAAACCTGCTAGACTGTTTGCAAGGCAGCCACCCAGGACACACATCACTGAAGAGACTACACACATCCCACATAGACTCTGAATAGCCCTTTATCAACATCACAGACACATGTTGTATCCACAAAATCTACAACCTGTGCATAAATATGTATTGTCATATGAAGGAATGGCAATTTGTCCACAGAGAGATCACACAAGCTAAGAATTGTGGAATCCTGTTCAAGCTGTTAACAGCTGCTGACCCACATGGTTCATTCCTGGGATTCCATAACACAAAGTGCACACACATTACCATGTCCAGACTGATGATGTCAGCATCCTACAAATATACCAGGAGAAAAGAAAACACCCCATAAAGCATGTAGCGTGTTGTGTTAATGCGTATCTCAGTAGTATCATAACATAGTTAGGTAGGGGTTTGAATCTTGCAATTGCTCAGTGTGTGTGCGTTATTCTGTAAGAGGAGTGCCCTTTTTGGAGACTAGGCAAACACATTAAAAGAGATAGATTCTTCTTTGGAAAGTCTGATGATGTCAGTATCCCACAAATACAGCAGTGGAAACGAGCTTCAGCAATAAAGCATATAGCACGTCTTGTTAATGCGTATCTCTGTAGTATCATAACATAGTTAGGTAGGGGTTTAATTCCTGTAATTGCTCTGTGTGTGTGTGTGTGGGGGGGGGGGTGAGAAGAGTGCCCTTTTTGGAGACTAGGAAAACACATTAAAAGAGGTAAACTCCTCTTTGGCAAGTCTGATGATCTCAGTATCCCACAAATACAGCAGTGGAGATCAAAGCTCCCAGTAAAGCATATAGCGCGTCATGTTAATGCGTATCTCTGTAGTATCATAACATAGTTATGTAGGGGTTTGAATCTTGCAATTGCTCAGTGTGTGTGTTGTGGTGATGTAAATGTGTGTGTGTGATTCCCTTTGAGAAGAGTAAAAGAGGTAAACTCCTCTTTGGCAAGTCTGATGATGTCAGTATCCCACAAATACAGCAGTAGAAATAAAAACTTCCAGTAAAGCATATAGTGTGTCATGTTAATGCGGATCCCTCTAGTATCATAACATAATTAGGTAGTGGTTTGAATCCTGCAATTGCTGAGTGTGTGTGTGTGTGACACTGTTAGTCAATGTGTTGTGGGTTTTGCTTTTACAACTGCATGACATATCAGTAAAACAGCACTATGTGCATTGCACACTTCAGGTATCTGTGTGGCAAATACATATATGTACATGTGACCTCAATTGTTATCTGTGTGGCAAATACATATATGTACATGTGACCTCAATTAGTTCATAGGTGTGAAGCCTACTTTCTACATGAATACATCTATTACTATTGACAGTCTGTGCTGCTGCTTCTCAGACCTTATGTCACATATGTATGTATGTGGCAAGGCCAGCCACTGTAGTGATCTGTGGCCTAGGTCATCTGTGTCACACACACCCATGACAGTTTCTATAGAATAGTGTGAGTGAGGGTTCATGCCTGGGGTATATGTCAGACATGTTCAAACACAACACAGTCTGTCAATAATGGCCATTCATTACAGGTGTACAACACCTCCGTGGATATGCATACAGACCCCTTCATGCTTATGTGATGCATTGAGGGACATCAGCATACCTTTGGAAATGTGAATACCAAAGGACAGATGACATAACATGTGGCTGTATGTACACATCGGTACCCCTGCTACATGTTGTGGGCTACTAACAATGTGGTACTGTCAGGATACTATGTATAGTAAATGTGGATGACTATGCTATAGTTGGCTTATAGCTTTACAGCATGGGTTGGTAAACAGGTATCTGTCTGTATGATAACCCTTGTGGAGGATAAGTGTCTCATCTGGAGAATGCATTGTAGGCCACTGTATGCATTACCAGATCTAGACGGACATATCCCTAGTGTGTTTGCTTGTACCTAGGATGGCTACATGCCAAACAGGAGTGGTCCCAGGAATGGGTGGTGGGCAATACCACTGGTTACTGGTATAGTATAGTACTGGAAGGACTCAAATGCTACTGTGTATCCTACATCTGTGTGTCAGTTGTCAAGCATCATCTAACAATTGGGTAAAATCAGGCTGTTGAGGTTATGTATACTACCAGAATGCAAAACAATGACCAATATAAACAGTATCACCCACAGCATAGTGTCAAACCATGTCATACACACATGTGTACCCAAGTTGTAACATATGTGTTGTAAAATGCATACTGGCCACAAATAGGAACTATGAAGTGTTAACACTGTGTAATACAGAGCATGCCACCCTTCCCATGTGTCCACTATGCACATACATGCAGACGGTGTACCTCCACCATGTTCACAAATGTACACCTGCAAATCTGTACTGCACACATCACACACGTACCATCCACTCACCAACACATGCTGCCAGTACCGCACACATCAGCAAAGTGGCACATGGGCGGACAATACAGTCTTGGAATTAACACTCGTGTAAACAATACTAAATTGATAATCATAGATTTAATGCATCATGCCTGCTCAGATATACCTACAAGGATATCAGTACACTTTGCTGTTGACAACATGCTAACATTGCTACACTGCTGTTAGGTCACCCTGTGCATCAGCACCATGTAAGCTTATTCCTGCATCATTGTCACAGATGACAGGAGGTTGCACAGTTTCATCATATGCACAGGGTGTATTATTGGTTTGCCAGAGCCCGACAATGACCCATCCAATCGACATGTATGCGTGTGTGTGTGTGTGTGTGTGTGTGTGTGTGTGTGTGTGTGTGTGTGTGTGTGTGTGTGTGTGTGTGTGTGTGTGTGTGTGTGTGAGAGACAACAGTACACTATGGGTCAATGTTGGTGTAATGTGTGTGTGTGTGTATGTGTTAGCCCTAGGTGTTTGGTTTATGTGTGTGTCTGCATGCACACAGTTCCACCTTGTGGCTGCCAAATACGGGAGGTTGTGGGACAGCCATGGACTGTACCTGCCAGGCTGTACAGATCACTGTCTCCGGCCATGGACACAGTACCTGTGCCTGCCAGGGATGCCATGGACAGTATCGGGTACCAAGCCAGACTGGGTACTATCGTCAGAGGCAGAGGGATGTCGACTGGACCAATGTCCCTGCTGGGACTGGCCAGAGTCACGTGCACATGGTCGTCTAGCACGGTCTATTCACAGCCCAGCCCCAACATTGCTGGGGCTGTTACTGCCACTACGTTAGCGGCTGGGACTTGTGTGTCGTCCGCAATGAGTGCCAGCTGATGATGTTGCTGGCATACGTCAATGTCTCAGCTGTCCTGCACTGTCCTGACATATGGACATTACATTGCGGAGGACATCTAGTGTCTCCCCCCAACGTCTATTAATGACCTCGGTGTAATTATGGATGGCACCGGCAAGGTCATGGATACTGTCATTGATAGCGGTGTTGTGAGCCCTCTGCGCCCTTAGTCCCTGCCTGGTGTACCATTCCATACGTGCCTGTGCCTGCATTACAGCCCGGAACATAGCTGAGGTTGTGAGACCCGTGGGGGCACGTCTGCCAGGGGCATTACGACCAGCAGTGCTCCCACGAGAACCCCTGGACATATGCCTATTTGGTACTGTTCCAGGTGTCTGGGTATGGCTGCTGCGTGGGATTGCATGGGCCATAGATACCACACTATCCTGGTCAATGCCTACTGTATGCTGTTCCTCCGCTAAGGCCATTGGTGTTGAGGGTTGTATCAGCAGTATGGATGTGCACATAGTTGGGGTGGACATCTGTGTACTGTTGATTGGCAGACCAATGACAGACCCTGACAAACCTGCCTGTGCCACTACACATGTGTCATCATGTCCACTATTTGTGGCAGTGACTTCAGGTTCCCTGCTGCACTCATCCAACAATACCTCAGCACCTGTGAGAGGAAGACAGGAAACACACTTCACTATCTGTACAGGATGTTAGCACACATGAACACATGAACACATGCACACATGCACACATGAACACGTGCACACAAATACACTACTCAGTCAAGTTGACACACACACACATACAAACACACACCAACAGCAATACGGAACATATTCATTAGTGGTTGATGGTGGAGTACAGTATCACAAGCCAAAGAGTCCTATCACACATGTCAGCATGCAGGATGTGTGTTGCTCAACAGCATGCAGTGCGAGTGTGGAGAGTCCTTGTTGATAACAGTATACATGTTGTTGATGCATGTGTGTTGTTCAATGATTGGCTTCACCTTGGAACACAATGTGTACATGGACACAACATTGCTGTGCAAGTCTGAAACACTTTCCAATGTCCTGTGCACCATCACTCATAGGTATACATACCATGGCCGGATGCACACAACTGTCAGGTGTATAGCAATGAATGCTATGTGTAGTACTGTAGTTACTGTAACTGGATGTAGTGTAGTACCATGAGCCATCATCAGGCAGCATCATGTGGTCACTCAAGGCCACTAATGTATTTCACACTGGCAACTATCTTGCTGTACCTGACCTGCACCACTTTGGCTACATTAACCATTTCACAGCCAGTTGTTACATGGGTATGTAAGGTGTTCAATAAGGAGCATTGCCTAACATGAATGTGTTGTGTGTTGAAGCGTGTCACACCGCCCCATGATTGGCTTCTACCCCTCAGGTATAGTATGTGTGCTGTGTTGATGACATTTGGGATACTGGAGTATGACCTTACAGCAGGTGTCTACATATGTCATGTGTATCATATTAACACTTACTGCATATGACAAAGCGGTATATGTTGTGTGCATGTGTATTGACTCTGCCTATACAATGTCCACTACAGTGTACCACAATTGGTTGGGATGCTCTTTGCATTGCATGTGTTTGAGGTGGATACTCATGTTACTGGGATGTGCATAATCCCGCAGAGAACATGCAGAGCATGCATTATGTGTAGGTGTTTTACATGTGTATATGGCCTACAAGTCTCCTATGACATGCACATGTTATATGCTATATTAAATGTAGAACACTCACCAGCATGGGTGTGCTGTCTTGCTATCACACCAGAGGGACCTACAAGGATATGAGATAGTTTGTCAGTGTCAACAACTATGGCATTGCTTATGTGTGTTTGCAATTTCACAGTAGTACAAGAGGTGACAGTCACAGGCATACAAATTATGTTCCAAATGATCAGTATTGCATGACACCAGGCTCCACATCTTCTGAATACACAGTATACATCTGATAAATGCATGTTCTAACAATTGATCTAACAGTGGTTTACAGATATGCCATGTTACCTGCACGCTCTGTATCTACGTGCTGGGTGACTCCAGCCTCCATGATGACACATGTCTGTTGGAGCCACCACGCTGAGGAGCAGCTCTTCCACTCTGGTGAGGGGGGGATGTGTTGATGCACCACCACCTGTGGCAAGCTGTTTTCTGTGGACATCGGAGGCATGCTGCTGGACATGTCTGATTAAATCACTGCAGTGATGGCGTACCTGCTCATAAGTCTGGTTATGCATGCCTACATCATTCACCCGATGGACAACATCCTGCAACAGTGCAGTGTGCCCATGCTGGTCCTGGCTGGATCTGGAGAACAGCAGGTTGTAATGATGTATCAGGGCATCAAAGATGACCTCCTCCTCCTCAGGGGAATAGGCAGGTTTCCTGTTGTGAGACATATTCCTGGAAGACAATAAAACAATAATTGTGAGCAAGTCATGTGGCACACTTAACATGCTAAAGTACAGACATCAATGAAATGCCATATATAGCAACCTATTGGCTGTCAGTAGATACACACTTTTAATACCACATAGGACTGCTCAGCCCACAACTGCCTGACAGTGCCTGGCACATACTATATACCAAACCATGTTCTGCACTGCAACAAAGTGAAACCAGTATGTAAGACTATACAACAGTACATGGCACACTGTATGTGACACAATGCACCACCTAGTCACAGGGGGTGTATATGAAGCTAATGCATGCAGACATTTGTCATCCATTGAAGTGAATGTAAAGTACAGTTACAGTACTACCAGTACTACTTGTTGATAGCAAACCCCTCAGTAACAAATGTGCACATTCATCACTATAGGTGACATACTGCTGTACTACACTATACATGTTGCTAGATATGCACATATATCCTGTGACACACATACCACCAAGGCCATGTTACAGGCATACCCACACACACATCAGACATACCTACAAGACACAAAGGTATGGCAACCCAGATTAGTTTTACCTGTGTAACATACAGTACTGTGTGTCAGCACCTACAAAACCTCATGCCTGAGGTATGTAATGTGTGAGGACTACAGGTAACAAACAAAACAGTGTTTCCAAGCAATGTGGATATAAACCATACTGTGCTGTTTAGGCCTACAGCTTCAGGTAGTACTACAGTTCATACGGGATTTGTATTCACTAGTGTTAACAATCAATAAGCATACATGTACTGCTTAAGCCAACAATGGCACACTCCGTTCAACACCATGGGACTATGTCACACAGTATGCCTTACTGCTTTTCCTGCCTAGCAATAGCATACGTATATTTTGCTGGGATTAGAGCTACAACACTACATACCATGATATACACAGTTTCCCACTAGGCTATCACACATATACACAACTTTGACACATTTGCCTACACATTCACCATCACACCCAGTCAACCTCACATAGCAAGTAATGCAACAAGTACATGCGTGTGTGTATCGGGTCCTAGGTATCTAATAGGCTATTATCTGTAGGGCCTATGGAAGCCTAGCCTTATGGTACCCTGCCCTTCAACACCCATGTAATGTAGGTTCATGTGCCCCTGTCATGCAGAGCCACAGAGGTGATTCTCTGGTTGTGTTTCCTATCTCACATCCACTCATCATGATTATTCATGACAACTGCTAATGAGGACCTTCATTTGCTATTGATAGGTGGTTAGTTCCAGAGTATGGTATGTGTCTGAGATGATAATGTACCACTCCAGCATGTTCTGCTTTTTGACGTTACAGCGGTTAGATCAGTATAGTGTGTAGCTTGTATGGTGTTTAATCTGTTTATATGGAGCATGTCCAACACCTTTGGGTTTGACATAGCTTTGTATGTTAGGCAGAGTTTGCCTCTGGGTAGGCGGTATGCGACACAGTGTAGCTGTGGTTTTGTAAGACAGTCTGCATAGGGCATCTGTTTGAGTCTGGTAATACTCTTTGTGAGGTAGGTGTCTGGCGTATATAGTCACTGTGGATGTCTTCTGAGGTACATACCAACAGGGCCAATGTACTCTATGATGGGTGTTATGACTGATGAGTACAGTGGAACACTGACCTCTTTTTCCATGGATGACACACCTTTTCTGATGACATGTGGACCATACTCAGTTTACATGACTAGTGAGGCACTGTGATTATCAATAGGGACACTACTGTCCACCTGTGTCCTGTAATCTCTTATCACACTTTTGGTGTTGAGTAGACTACCACCTATGTGGTAGTTCATGGGTACAGGGTTTTTAACAAAAGGGATGGCAATACGTTTACAACATTGAGCTTGAGCGTACATATGAACATCCATTGGTGTACATATATACATATAGGCACATATACAGTCCATCTTTTATGGTGGGAATATCAATTATACAAAGGTTGAGAGGGATGCAGTTATGTAATGATATTGTGCAGTCTTGTGCAGAATGCATGGAAGGTATTCTCAGCCCATGTACCTTTAGCAGGACCCCCTATCTGGAAGACTAAAAACCAAACAAATCATACCCACGGCATTTTGTTTGCCACACACTACAACCTACATATAAATATGCACATAACAACCTGCACCAACATATAAATGTCCACCCTTCACAAACAGTTGCAGTATGTCCCTTGCTCTATGCACATGTTCAGATGCTAATTTATCAGACACATAAATATCTCTCCATATGTGTGTGCCATACACACACAGGGTCCACACTGTTGTAAGTCCATACACCTCACGGATGACCTGTTGAGCCTTGCTACAACATGGACAGTTGTCACATGTGTGCATACAGTAAGAGTACAGGGAGTATATATAGCTGCAAATGCTAACATTACTATACTAGCCTGGTACAGCAGTTGCCAATGCTAAGCTACACATTATGTGACTATCATGCATGTCTTACTCTGTCACATCCAAGTTTATATAGGTGTTTGCACTACTCCCCCAAACTGCCATTATACGCAGTACTGTACAGACCATAGATAACATGTTCAGATGTTTGACATATAATGCTGAGCTACATATGTCACAGTTATGTCCCACTGCACACAGCTACACACTAATTTGTCCATTGGCAGTAGTTATGCATAGCATCAGTGCATACATACCTACTGCTGCCACATATGCATGTTTCAGAGTATGTGCAGTACTATTCATAAACATCTACTACTTGCCGGTAACTACAAATCTGTTACATACCTGTTACTCACTTTCAGGTCCACCTGTGTATGCTTTGACAATTTTTTTTTTTATTTATTAAGTAAAGTTTTTTACTTAGTTGTTATTATTGGTTATTAATTAAGTTTTTTTCTTAATTAATATATTTAGGTTATAATTAAGTAAATATATTTTTTACTTAAGTAAAGATTTCTTTATTAAATAATAAAGTTTGTCACTACTCTCCAGGGGTTCTAGAGATGCTAACACGTGCAATGTAATGATTGCATGTGGGGATAGCCAGTACAGTCTGCTTTTATAGGTATCTGCGCATGTGCATGTGATGCCCTCTGCACCAATTGGTGCCCAGCATTTAGTAAATGCATACAGCCTGCTTTGTGGTAATTGCAGTGCTCACTGTCATAGCAACCCAATGCTATAAATCGCTAAGGTATGTAGGTGTTGCCCTTTCAGATTTCCAGAGTGGGGCCCATGCTTGTATGCTGTGGACACTGTTGTGTAAGTCAGAAGGTTGGTGTACTTCTTATATCTGAAGCTATAGGTGTAGACAGTGATGTACATGTTGTACTCAGACCTGACTGTTGCCACTTGCAGTACAGAGCTATCAGTGTAGAGTTTAACTCACCCCTACAAATGCTTACACAACATTGTTTCTTTTCTACTCATATAATTAACTGCCATACAAACATAGTTATTGAGAAGTATTCTTTTGGCACATTAACTGTTTGTGAACTGTTATACTGTGAATATTAATGTACTCACTTCTGCAGGGTTTGTGGTTTTATTGTTGACATTAGCACAGGGTTCACAGGACAACTGGACAATTCCAGTACTGTGTATGCCTAACTACATCCTTGGTAGACCCTAAACACATAAGTGTATTTAAAGTGTGGGGGGTTGCTGACATACAGAGAGCATTATCTATTATTTTGTGAATGTTATCTTACTGGACTTAAAGGATTGGTGTGTACCTATTAGTTTATCAAGGCAGGTGGTCTGTTTGCATAGTTCCAAACTGTGAACCTATCCAGATGGTAGTCAAATGTTACACTGTTATTCTTTGTCTGTGGAACCCACAGGTGTTTTCATCACTGGTACAAAGGCATTGTTACAGTCAGTTGCTACCAGTACATGGCTACATCCTTTGGTATTTCTGTGTTGTACTCCTACATAAGGGTATGCTTGTGAAAGTCCTACCAAAGCTATTTGCAGAGTGTGTAACAGCAAGATAGCTGCTATGCCTGTGTGTTTGTGCCTCTGCCAGGCCTATGAAACACTCAGATATATCTTTGCATGGAGTCAGGGATAAGTAGTGAAAAGTGAAGTACACCTTACACATAATAGAGACAGTAAGTGTAGACTTGTGTGAAGCAGTGCATATGGATTAGTTCTCCTTTTATGAAGTACAAGCGGTGTCTACTGTTATTATTGTCAGTATTCATTGTGTAATACCCCACCTTTCTGACTGACGTCAGTACTTTTCAGAGGGATTCAGACGGACACAGCTTAAATATGTTTCACAGTCAGGGACATCCCTGTAAAGTAGTCACAGTTAGGTAGTATGGCCTCTGCCCTAATCAGATTTGCCACTGTTTGTCCTGCTATGATACTGTGTGGGGGTTGTAAAGTGCCTCTGTAACATTATTTGTTGCTAGAATGGCTGCTTCTCATATCACACTCATGTAATGCATTCCACAACAATTGCTGGTATAGATCCACAGAACAAGCTTTGTGTTATGGCCTTCCTATTTTTCCTTTACATTCAGTCATTGTAGTGCATGATATATTTATTTGAGCACCAGGTTATTGTTTATCTGCTGTGGCTTAGTGGTAATTCATGCAGTCTATAGTGTCAGTGGTCTGGGGTTTGAGACTGACAGAGGTATTTTATTTTGCTGCTGAGCAGAACAAGGGCCCTGACATAGAGTGACTAAGGCACTTTTAAGCAGTTGTAAGTGGGTTTGCATGGGTTTGCGCAACGCTTAACAATACTAAGCTAAGCGCACTTGTTTAACCCCGCTTACTACTCCTTAAAAGTGCTTACTCCCGCTAACCCCCATGCTAATTTCTTTGAAAGAAAAGAAAATGGGGAGATAGGAAAGTGGTGAAAAAGGGGGCACAAAGAGGGAAAGACAATAGGGAAACAAGCTCGGGATGTGTAGGACGGGTGTAGGAAAGCTCCATAGCTGCCCATTTCTTACCAGCAACAGCTGTGCATGTGCAATAACTTTGGAGTGAAATTTGAAACCTTCTACTCCTGAGAGAAGGGTGAGGACAACAAAGTATGTTGCACTGACAATTGGAATTATCAGTTTACATGTCCAGTGGACATGTATGCAAAATGGGCAGCTATGTATGGGGTGTAATCTTTTTGTGGGTACAGACTGCCCTTTTTTTTTTTTCAGGTGAGAGTGGAAAGTGAGGTAGAGGAAGTAGGTATATTTGGGGAGGTAGGTTGGGGAGGTAAACAGACAAGACAAAGAAGATGCATACAGGGGCGGTGTATGACACATGGGGTGGGTGAACACAATTGATGGGGATGGATATTTGGAAATCGCAAGCCCATGAGCCCACAGATGGTAACAGTGAAACTGAGATCCCCACCCATGGGCAGTCACCACTGCACCTTCACAGCCCTGAGGATGGCTGTGCTGGGGGCTGTGTAGGACGGGCAGGCTCACCCATGAGACGCGCCACTCTCGCCTTGAGCTGGCATAGGGGATCAGCGACTGAACACTAGATCTCCCTACGCACCACAGCCCAGACCCTTTGAAGGGTGACAGGTGGCCCTTCTCCACCCACGCTTGCATGGGGGGGTGAGCCCCATAACCTGCAGTGCTTCCACCCGAAGGTGGTACAGGACCAATGGAGGAGGGGAGCCCGGGCTGGGCACCGGACCTGCTGGTGCCAGGTGCAATTGACAGCTGAGGAGGGACAGGTGGGTCCGCTGGGACCGGCCTTCCCATACATTCTGTGATTAAATGTGTTTAATTACAGCATAAACAACAGCATTCCAAATTAGCATGCAGTAATATTCCCATTAACCCAACACACCAAGGTTCCAACAGTTGAACAACAAGCATAAGACATGCATATATTGAACAACAGTGGACATTCCAACAGCATGCAAGGATGATTAGTGGCAACAGGCCACCATGATTGTGGTGTTTGAACAGGGCACATGCATCAAAGTGAATGCAGATATTTATAGAACAATAGGACATATGTCCCAAAAATGTTTTGAGATTACACATACCCATTGAGTTGTGGAATTAGATTGTTTATGCTCATACAGTAGGATGTAGAAAGAAACCTCAATTAACATCTTATAAGTATTTTTAGTTTACACTACATTCCTATTGACTGCAGGTGTATAATCCCCTACATGTATTATTACACTTGGCAACATGCATTAGGTTGTGTAATGGGTTTGGCTAGTTCATTATATAACTGACCTATATCTGACATACTAACTGTTCAAGATGCAGATGTTACTGCTACATATTTATTGATTGTATTTATATTTCTTTATCTACATATCTGGATGTGTTCACATGACATTTTCAGTTAGATTTGTACAGAACCCTACATTTCGTGTAGTGTACTAGCATTTATAGGGATCTAATTAGCAAGCTATTTGTGTGCCATATTTACTTATGCATGCCAGCCAGTAACTGACTGTTGAGGACTGTATATATGCTTTGCAGCTACTAGCACTTCCATCAACCACTTTAGATGGGACTGCCCAACTGTGGGTTGCCAGCACATATTAAAACAGTACTATTTGTATAATGCAAGGGTACAATAACATTTCAAAGTAAGTGACTCAGACACACTCCAGGTTTTATACCTTTATTAATTATATTACACACTTTTCCACAGTCTCTCTCCTTTATTTGATATTACAGTGCATATGGAAGACATATTCAAGCAATATTATACCTTTATTAATAGGTTAGAACACTTTTTTTCAGGCTCACTCACTAATTTTATATGACGTACCTGCAGAGATATTATTCTGGACATATTTTACCTTTCTTAATGAGTTACTACACTCTTTTTCTGGCTCTCTGACTTATTTTATATAACAGTACATGCAGAGGAATTATTCAGGGCATTTTATGGCTGTATTATTGGGCTACAACACTTTCTTTCAGGCTCTCTCACCTATTTTATATAACAATACTTGCAGAATAATCACTAACCTGCCTGGTTGTGCAGCCTTAGCAGCCTATCTGCATAGGCTTGCTGACTCGCAGCACGGACACCTGCATCTGTGAAGTAAATGAAAGGATATTGAGACATACCTATCCATTATACAGAATCAATTAGCATTTATTACATACTGCATTCCATGGCTACCTAGTCAGTATTGTGGCATCTTGCATCCCATGGGCCTCCTGTATCCATAGGTTCAGTAGGTCCTGCTTCCATCTCTTCAGGTCTGCATGGTGATGACGGACCTGCTCACCAGTCCGAGGAATGCCTGTGACACTAGTGAGGTCATGAGCTAACTGGTTCCAAGCCTCTGCCTTGTACTCCATCCCTTGGAACTGGCCTTGCAGGAGTCTTGTCTCATGATGGTGGACAAGGAGTCAAACCATGTATTTCGACTCCTCGATGCCCCAATGTTGCGCTCGAAAGTGTGTACCCTCTCCAGCACCAACCATTCTAACTGCAGATGGGAGCTACAATCAGTTATGGTGAGTATCCCCAACTATGGGGCTTAAATATGCCGCATTTCCCACACTTTTTTGTGATTGGCCATTTTTGAAAATTCTCGGCTGACTGCAGACCTGCTTAGTAATGGTTAATCTACCATTTATAAGTATATGTATGTTAACAGTGGCTGCTTATCCTAAGCTGTCATGGCTTAGTGGTTCAGTACTTTGATTATGGTGCACAGAGTCCTGGGTTCGAATCTTGTCACTGCATTCTATTTTACTACTGTCCAGACAGGCTAGGGGGTGTGGCTGTGTTTAGGCATCTTTGCTCTACGTTGCTCCACATTGCCCTACGGTGCGCTGATTGGCGTGATGCACACCTCCGCACAAATCTATTGCACTGGGTAAAGTGCTATTTAGCTATGGGCAACTCTATTGCACTGGGTACAGCACTGCTTAACTATGGGCACCTAAATTGCACTGGGTACAGCGCTGCTTAACTGCGGGCAACTATATTGCGCTGGGTAAAGCACTGCTTAACTGTGGGCAATTATATGTCAGGATCCTTTATAAATATATTATTTATTTTATTTATTATTTTATTTTATTTTACATTTGTTGACCGGGCTAGTCTAACTGGACAAATATCCGTTTTCAGTAGAGGCCCATGGAGAAAAGCTCCAATTACAAGAAGTAAACAATCATAAACATTAAAAATATATAGCAAAATACCATAAGTTCAAGGGTGGACTTATACAAAATTAATGGAAACAAAAAAAATCAAGCAGAACAATATTCAGAGAAAATAGTTGGTTAATAATAGAATTACAAGGTAAGCAACATTCAGCAGTTAGATACAAAAAATTTAAGATGTGATCACATGGTGGAGAGAAGAAGAAAAATGTTAGTGACATTCTCAAAGATAATACTGTCAAAAGTTAAAAAAAAAGTCTTTTAGAGGGACAGTTGGGCAAGGTGGGGAAGTTGGGAGTAGTAGAGAAGTAATTTCAGTCAGGATTAGCACAAGGACACAGCCACTGAGATTTAAGATGTTCTTTGATATTTATATATATATTTTGTTCACTGATACATAGGCCATTTCAATGCTTTTTAGTAAAATTTTAATCATATATGTCCGGAATTATTTCATATACTAATTTAGAACATAAATAGGAAGGGGAGTGGTGGGACTCAAACCGTGAATGCCTCCTCTTTGTGCGAACGCTCTACCATTACGCTCTTGCTATTTGGCATAATTTGCATAAACATTCCTTCTTATGCTCTTCCATGTCGGGATTGCTATCTGCAGCTTAGCAATGGGCACACCCTCGCACACATGTGCAAATACGGGCAGCTATATCGGGAATTAGAAAAAAAAATTAAATGTTTTACTTTTTATAACTGTGCTGAAGGTTTACAATGTCAGGGAGTGTGGTGTTGGGTACATGGACATTTGAGCGGACTCACTCTTGTGTGTTGACATTTTGCATTTCGAACACTTGCAGGGGCGTGGACCTTTAGACTGCTCGGCAGTTGGACATGCTCCCTGCTTTCCTGCACGGTCCATGTTAGATTTGCAGTTGAGTCAGCATGCCCTCATGAATATTCATGGCACGCTGAAGTCATACTGTTCAACTGCAGCCTCTGAGTAAGACTTATTTAGTCTTACATGGAGGGTTCGTGAATCCGGGTGATAATTTTTCCACAAAAAAAATTTACAAAATTCAGGGACATAGAAGTACATTCGTGTTTTTAAGTGTATGCTTTGCTTTGTATGTTTATGACTGTTTGCAACTGCAGTTTGAGCTGCATATGTCATGAGTGAAGAGTCCACTGGTGAGCTCAACTACTCAATTATTTAATGTTTATTAATTAAACATGCATCATTTTTACAGCTCATGTGTACCATATAAATGAAATCACAATAAGCACGTGACTTCATGATGCATCTATGTGAAAACATAATCATTCTGTACAAGAATTCATGTATTAAATATGTATGATGCTGAGGAGATATTTGCCTTTCATTTGTGCTGCATTTACCTACAGAAGTACTCTAATGGTGTAGTACCTTTAGAATTAAAAAGGATGTGGGCAAGTAGGGGCTGCATGCAAAAGTGGTAAAAATTCTATGTTGCTCAAGAGATTTAGGTTATGCTTGCTAAAATTAATTTTTGCAAAA
The DNA here is from genome assembly GCF_019279795.1 of Protopterus annectens. Classification (NCBI taxonomy): domain Eukaryota; kingdom Metazoa; phylum Chordata; order Ceratodontiformes; family Protopteridae; genus Protopterus; species Protopterus annectens. The sequence goes on from NC_056727.1 coordinate 806,155,429, forward strand.
TTGGCATACAGGATTCAGAACAGCATGTGCTAGCACCCTGTTGCATGTTGCATGAAACAGTATTCAGAACAGGAGTTTGCATAAAGCATCAGGAGGTGGAACTGTGCTTAGAAGGTGCTTCAGCTATAAATGCTTTTTTTTGTTCCTGTAGCAACTGAATTTCTTGTTAACATCAGTGGACTGGAAAGAAAAGTCTCAGTGAGTTTTCATGAAATACAGTGTAACCAGAGCTGGACTTACAACTTTGCTGCATATGAAACCACTGGAGGCAACTATTTCTACTACTCTTTATGTGAGTCAATACACAAAATCATAATCAAAAGACGTGAGAGCTATGGCAGAGCTAGAATTAATACGACTACCTGGACTATGCAGTCATGCAATTACAGTACACTGCTGACATGCATGCATATCTTGTGGATGCTTCGCCGTCTGTGGTTTGACTGCAAGACAGAAATGTATGACTGTATGATAAGATGTCTGACTCATCCCTCTTATGTTTACATACTACTGGAGACATGCAGTCAATGTGGACATGTGGTCCATGTGATCTGACTGACTATAACAAACAGTGGTGACTGTTGTACATGGTTTTACAAAGTACATAGTTAAGGGATTCTATTTACACTCTGAGATCCCACTTCGGTGAGGAAATGGGTACATTTCCTGATCCCCACTGTACAGCGATCTCCAGGTAGAACATTGACCTAACAACATCGAATGCACACTAGCATTCACTGTTGTAGAGTCAACAATTTTTGGTTCAACCCTCTGTGAACTAGAAATTAGCCTTTTGATCATTCCCAGTTTGCGTGAATGCCATCCGAAATTTTGATGGTAAACCAAATAAACATACCTTCCCTATAACCATAGTTTCAACTAAGGCTCATGCAATGAAGTAGACAGTGAGATGAGGCAATACGTATTTCAGTATGTGCTATTAATAAAAAAATCTTAGATAAGGACGCTAACAATTGTATGGTGAACAGCCTGGAGTATTATCAGTCACTGTTACAGTGAACTAGCTCATGCCATGATCACCATACACTGGTTTGTAGGTGGGTAGTGGTACAGGAAGGTGCCAGTCATACCTCCAGGCACTCTCACAGTACTTGCCCCTGTAACTCACTTATGCAGTTTGTCATGTACAGTGTGGCATTACAAAAGTTTAGACAAACATGACACCTCAGTGGTAGGATGCAGCATATTTAAGAACTGCTGTGGTACACCTAGCACAGATGGGGCATATCAGAAGGCCTTTGCATAGTGCCAGTAATGATATGTGAAGGGAAAGAGGGGGTGGACGGTTTCTTCACACACAGATAGGCATCATTATAAAGTAGGGTTTCTTCACACAGACAGGCAGCCCTATGCAATGAGGATGGTTCACACAGACTGACGGAAAGTACTATACAATAAAGTTTCTTCACATAACAGATAATGCTGTACAGGCAGGCAACACTATACAATGAGGTTTCTTCACAAAGACAAAGACAGTGCTCTACAATGAGGCCTCTTCACATAGCAAACACTGCTATACAATGCAGTTTCTTCACATAGTGTACAATACTATACATAGAAGCAGCACTATGCAATGAGTTTTTTTCACACACACAGACAGTGCTATACAATGACTTAAAAAACAAAACAAATACGACCCAGAGACACAGTCTTAAGCGGTTTCATTCGTTTAATACAGAACTTCCTCAGAAATTAATAGATAGAAAGTGCTATACAATGAGGTTTCTTCACATAACAGATATTGCTATGCAGGCAGGCAGCACTATACAATGAGGTTTCTTCACATAGACAGGCAGGATTATCTGATGCGGTTCCATATCTCTGCAGTGAGTGAATTTTTAGTAGATTCCACCCATTTTCTCTGATTTGCCTGTATCTTACATTATATTTTGACAATTAGTTACATTTCCTGCAATTACTTGAATAATTTATCCTCATGTCCATCTAATGCTATTGGTATACATTTAAGTTGTATACCTATTTGTGCACATTTTCGAATATTATGAAGCTTATCCCTTGAATCATGCAGACCCCCTAAAGTATATTATTCTGTTGGTTAAATACTGTGTGATCATGAATGAAAGAACAGGGGATTTTGACTGCCTATGAATAAAACGTGATTTTTTTTTTCGTACATCTGTTTCAGGATTAAAAATGATTGCAAAATATTATTTTCAGTTTTTATAGCAATACACCAATGTGTATAGTTGTTTTGTGTTTTATGAAAATTTGTGTGAAATACATGGCTTGACTGAAAAAAATATTGCAGTTTGTTTGATAACAGAAACTCTTTTCACTTTTTTTTTTCAGTTTTCTAGCTTTGCTGTTGCAATCAAACAAATAAATAGCATGACAGGCTTGATACATGAATTATGTATCCCAACTGCTGCTGAAAGCCAAGTGACAAAACACATTTTGCATTGCAAATGCTGCACTGAAGTCTGTCTCACCACTATCTATTAATGCTATTGTTTATTGTCCTTACTCAAAATTTGTGGTGGAGTTTATTTTTGTTTTACCACCACACCCCATCCATGCCAACCCCATGGCATGTTTAGGTTTTATATTCATTTCTGTGAAGTTGTCATTCAACACGCTGATGGAATTAGATATTAATTACACATATTATTAATTTGTTTTCTGATATCTAATTTCTCACATTCTGTATTACAAGAGAAACTAGATGCAAGGCAGAGAAACTAATCTTAGAGGAGGGACAATTCCATTGCTGTGCATATACACAGCCATTCATACTTGTTGGCAATATAAAAAATTACAGTTTTCCTATAGTAGATCTTTAGGATATGAAGGCATTCAGACACGGGGATGAGTAGAGTCTGCATAGAAGGTATCATTCTGAGCAACTGAAATGGAGGGTCAATGACTGTGAGGCAACAACGATAACTGCTGCAATGCATAAGGAGCTTTTACACCTCCTGATGGTAATAGTGCCACTGCCGTGTGAGTACATATGTGTGTGTTTTAATTAAGTAGTTCTCTGATATGATAATGTTTATGGTGCTGCAAGCTGAGACATTAACATCACCCTATTAAATACATGAATGTAACGTCAGCAATATCTCAAAAATCACACATCTGTGAGGTAGCTAACAAATGAATCCTCTCAAAGGTAGTATTTAACCTTTAGCTGCTTCTTCTAGTTTTATATCAATTCCAGTCAAGAGGTTTATCTTTCACATTGTTATGCACTAGTTCATGTAGTTTCTCTGAAAAAAAAGCTTTTGCAAAATACTAGAAGCATACATTTAAGTAAAACTGATTGCTTACATCTTAAATGGAATTTGATTTAAGACACTGTTATCTTTTGATTGCGATATATAATCACACTGTGTTTTTGTTGAGAGAAAATATATTCATCGATACATGAGAAATGAAACTTATGAATACCTAAACATGCAGCCAAATGCATGGTTCAGATAAATTCTCAGACAAGGCATTGACAACCTTGTCAAATGGAAGATAGGCCTTTAAGTATCAAACCTGTAGTATGCAGCTTGCAAGTCTAAGATAAGAATGGATTTTTGATGTATGGATCTTGAGTTCACTACGGGGGGGGGGGGGTCATTCATTTATTCATTCTTTTGTACATTTTTTCACTCTTAGGTGCATTTATCTGGCTTGAATAATATTTTTTGTAGGGCAGACTTGGAAAATAGTTAACTCTAGTAGATTATAAAAGAATTAAATGGGCATAGCTGCCACATAGACATACAGTTCAATATGATAGCCTGAAGACCATATATTCAGCAGTATGAGATAGTTTTATAATTCAATTTGGAATTAATAATTGTCGCAATGACTTAAACAACAGCAAGTTTTGACATAAGAGAAAATTTAACAAAATGTTAGAGTGAGAAAAATCAATAATATTATATTGGGAGGCAGCTTGCAGTTAAGCAGCAACAGTAGCAATTACATTTCCATTCATGTGTGATGTGAAAAGGATGCAACCATTTGAATTTAGTGGCCTTAGAAATGTCATTGAAAATGGAGCACATCTAGTGAAGTAGGCTAACAAAGAATAGACACATAACGTTCAGATGAAATTCTGACAGCCAAGATTCAGGCAATGTGGAAATCAGTCATTAGAAGCTGCTTATAAGGTACAAGCATACAAAGATTTGTAGAATGTAGAAAACTGGACTCCTACAAATCAGGAAGATACAAATTATATACAGGAGCATGTGGTGGACAAGCAAAAATGATTTAAATTCTATTTACTGAAATAAGATTCAAGGAAGTCTGGGACATGGTAAGATTTTTGATTTAGAAAAACTGAGTAGAAAGAAATGAAGATTCTGTCTGTAGCTTAATATTGCCCCCTGAAACTGTAATAAAAAGCTTAACTGTGCTTTGAACACATGAGCAAGGCTGCATGCATTAGTCTATACCTCAAATGCATCTGTGAGCAGGCTGCATTTGACATAAATGTGGATACATGTCAGTGCAAAAGAGTGCAATGAGTTGATGAAAGAAAGCACACAGGCGGACACATGCATGCATGCATGCATGCTTTTGATACACACAAACAGACAAGATGACTAAGTACACCACCCTACGGTAAATCACTTCATTGTTAATAATATTTTATTGATTTTATAACCAGATTATCATAGCAGGAATAAAAGGGAGGATATTCATTCATATTCTGTTTGTCTTACCTAACTAGCTGCAAGAAATGAGTAGTTGGACAGGTAGTATTGCAGTTACGCTTCTAATGGGTGTTTGTTGTGACAGCTGGCATTGCAGCTAAGCTTATGATGGCACTTTGTTGTGACAGGTAGTGTTGCAGCTAAAGCTTATGATGGCACTTTGTTGTGACAGGTAGTGTTGCAGCTAAAGCTTATGATGGCATTTTGTTCTGATTTTTCTCCTTGTTAGGAGTATGACCTTGTGATATTGTAGAAGTATACATATTCTTCTGATCCTTGATGCTATGCTGTCTGGAAGTTTGTGCTACTTGTAAGTAATTCCTGCCATATGTAATCTAAGAAGAGGGCCCAAGAATCAATCAAGAAAAATTTGACCTTGATGATTCATTTGTAACTATGAGAAAATTTCATCCACAACTAAGATACCAGGACTCGTAATTCACTGTTGTTAGTGAAATGACATCAGAAGCTAGGAGTGAAGAAGAAATGATTTTTAGCACATGGAGGTGGTCAAGGTTTTGCTGCTTTACAGAGCACTCTTTATGATATAAATATGTTTACCTTCTGTTTATACTTATTAAAGAAATAGAACATTCGGGTTCCATCTCTAGTGTTGTACATTCTAGCCTGATGTCAGAAGTGTGGTGGAATTAGAAGCTCTGTTTTGTACAGGCTGCATATGTGCAAAGCTGTACATACCTAATGAAACTTCCTCACATGTCAGTTAGGGTAGGGTCTGTCATGATACCTTACAATGTACATGCAGTAATCACAATAGCTTGTGTATTTCTGCACAAAACCAATTTTCTTAAGAACTCATACCTTCTAAACATATGTACTTAAGGAGAATGGCTAATTTGTACTAATATGTATAACCTAAAATAATTTTTTGCAGAGGGAAGTCCTCTTATATTCCAAAGCCTCCATACCTGTATATTGTCACTGTAAAGTCATTCTGTTTCAGGGAAAGAGTGATTTTTCTTAGATCATGAAAAGACCGATTGTTTTTTCTCTGCTCCTTGTCAGCCTTGAAGTACCATTAAGCTCTACACGGTGAGATTTATACAGATTACCACAACTGGTATCGATCAAACACATGCGAGCAAAGATATCTTAAACAAACATGAGTAAAGCAACTACAAAATGATCAAATACAGCTCAACCAAGTTAAGTAAACTGTCAGACTTCTCTAAACTGTATGTTGAAGCCATACTAATAGCCTGATACCTAAGAAAAGATGGATTCCAGCTGAGACACAGAAATTGCTGTTCTACAAAAACAGCAAACACAGAGACACCTCACACCTGTTACAGGGATTGGCAACATCCTCCCCATTAATATAAGACAAGTTCTGAGACTTTTAAAAAAGATTAATTTTTGGACTATACTAGTTTCCCCTTGATTATGTTTTTCCCCTTAAATTCTGAGACTGAGATTTATAGACAAGTTGCACAGTACACAATGTGCACATTTGCTAAAAATGGCCTTGTGCAGCTCAGTGCAAGCTAGCAGTAATTTGTAGCCTAGTGTTGTACTACATTGCACTGAGCCCAACTACACTATAAAAGAATATGCATGTATTTGCATTATGGCATGCAAATGAAACTAGTCATTGAAATAATGTCTGAATGATATGCAAATGTGTGCGAGGTGAACATAGTCATGATTCGTATTCTTATGTGAGGAAAACTACACAGCACCATGTGCCTGTTTATAAATGGAGAAAGCACACTGACAATATCAGTGGTCAGATACTGAAACTGATAGCCATAGCAGCATACATTTGCGATCATACCTCTCAACCTTTTAGTGAAAGATGTCTGGACAAAGCCTAAAATAATGGGGAGACAAAGGCACAAAAGTAAGGACAGATTTTAAATATTCCTCTTATAAACTTAGAAATTTGCTCAAATGACAGGTTTTATGCTAGCACATAGATTCTGAATGGCATATAGTCTGAAATTTACTGAGTTTAATCTTCAGTGATTTGTCAGAAAACCACAAATTATATACGAAACAGACCAAACATCTGAGGCCAAAATTTGGACATTATGTGAAAATCTGGACAGTTGAGAGATATGCTTGCAATTAGTATTGTAACTTGCCTCTACTTTGCTTAAAATGACACCTGCTACTCATAGAAATGTAAACACCAGTGAGTGACATATGTCACATACTACAGCATTTCTAATCAGGAAATAATTAATTGCTCTAGAGTAGATCAGGACATAATACAGGCCTTGGAAGACATGTGTTGCCCATCACAGAATATATAGAAAGGTGTGGCTTTCCCAAAGCTGTGGAGATTAGCTATGTATAGCTCTTTCTATTCTTCCCTTAGAAACTCACCAGAGATCAACATGGGACATGTTGGGTATTCACAGGCTTCCTTTTCTAGGCTATTCAATGTGTTCTCTAGCATCACCTGTCTTCCTGGATATTGGGTGCCATTGACTACATATATGTAAAAATAAAAGCCCCAAGTGGCCCATAGTCACAAACACTTGTGAGCAGGAAGGCCTACCAGTCAATGAACTGACAGGTGGTCTGTGATGCACATGGGATCATGATCAATTGGCTTGCTTGGCAGAAAGAAAGTTCTCATGATTCACATACAATATATCAGCAGTGTTGCTGCTTCCTGCATAATGAAATTCCACAGGAACATCCAGTTGGTAAGTGCAGCAACTGTGCCTAATATTAAGGCCATTAACGTATCTTATGTATATTGCTCTCGCTGTCTCTCTCTCTCTCTCTCTATATATATATATATATATATATATATATATATATATATATAAAATTGTGTGTGTGTGTGTGTGTGTGTGTGTGTGTGTGTGTGTGTGTGTGTGTGTGTGTGTGTGTGTGTGTGTGTGTGTGTGTGTGTGTGTGTGTGTGTAGGGTGATGTTCATATATTAATTCCCCCACATATTGAAATCCTGCTGAAGGTGACTTGGATATGCAGCTAGGACCCTGACTTATGATGTCCATATGGATTCCTTAAAAGCATGTATAAACTCTGCTATAACACTGCACATGTACAAACCCAGCACACTGCACAATGTGTGTTCAGCCTACCTGGATTGTCTAGTGAGCACTACTATATGACCCTGGAACAGCCTGCAGTATGATCCTAACATGTTGCATGATTAATAGTGCTGGACTGGAATTAGGCTGGACTATTCACACCCATGGCCAGCAGGGAAGGAACAGTCTTACCACCACCTCACAAATCTGAAGTCAAGCAACAACACTTGTAAAGTGATGATGACAATGGGCCCTGGCAAGCAGATAGAGAATGTGCAGTGTCCACAGAACAAACAGAATGTATATCATGTCAATATGAGACTTTGCTGGTCAGTGCATGATTTGGACACACTGTGTATCAGACATTCCCATATATACTGTGCAGGAAGGTGAGAAGAGTGAGTTGCATTCATTGTTATAGGTACAGGGCAAGGGGCTATGGACATAATGACACATGTCTGCCAACAAATACAGTGTGTGGAGGGGCATCTTACAGATGTTGAAGACTGAGTCTCAATGTGATGGGTTTGCTGTGTCATTGACTATTTCCTCCCACAATAAGGTGGAGATGCTACTATGTGACTATGATTTGGGACTACTCTGGCTTCGTGCACTAGGATGTGGATGGAGTCCCCATGAAGATTTTTGTGATACTGCAGCACTATGACCTAGCTGAAGTCCACTGTGGATGTGCCCTGGATGAAGAGTGTCATCCTCTCCACAATGAGGGGTGACAGAGTATCATACACCTCTAGATACAGATGAGCACTGTATAATCTCTGATGGAGCTCTTATATTGCCACTCTGCATACCTCTCAACTTTTCACATTTTGATAGACTGTTCAGATTATATTTTTGGTCTGCTCCTCATAAAATCTGTACTTTTCTGGCAAATCACTAAAGATTGAAATCACTAAATAGTGATGTATGTTTCAGTTTCAGATTTCATATCCTTCAGAAAATGCATGCTAACACAAAACTTGGTATTCTAGCAACTTTCTAAATTTGTAAGAGCAACTAGATAACAACACAAGTGTGTTATCCAATACCTTTAATGGACTCATTACTTGTATAGTTCTTTAGCTTGGTGATGTGTAACTGTTAGTTTTTTTTCAGATTGTGTATTGGTCTGACTCGTGGTTCTACCCGCTCTGTCTGCCCTCACTCTGCTTGGGCTCCATCGCTCCCCTACCCTACCCCCATTCTCACCCACCCCTACTTCAATTTCATTTATCTCTAACTAGGTCATTCCCCATTACATCAAGCAGTTAATACACTTACTGTTTCTCAATCTCTACTTTCCTACCCAATTCAAAGTACTTTCCTACCCCTTAGTGAAAAAACTACAACCCACTTCTATCCCCTTCCATTCTATCACCTCCTATATTTTACTGCTTTACCCTTTTTTCCTTAACTGCTGCTTCTATCATATCTCATTATCCTTCCAGCACCATCTACCTACCATCTTCCTCTCATTCAAAGCTACATTATTACAGTACTTTATTATTATTCCTACCATACACAAACCTAAGACTAACACTTTAATTTCATAATTATCAGTATCTTTTCCATACCATAAATCATTTTGCCCAATCAAAAATGATGATCCATTATAGTATCCTACTCATACTTCTCTCAATACTTACTAACAACATATCACACAGACATACCCTTCCTACAAACTAACTTCAAAACTACTGCAACCAAACCCTGCCATAGTGAAATATCTCACTTCAAAATAACTTCTCACATCTTCAAAATCACCTTCTCCGACCATGTCACACTCAAAATTCCACCACACACATACTCCAAAAATATCTCACTTAGATATCATAAGCAGATCACTAAATTATTACATTCAATAATAAGCATTCTACTAAACTAAAAATAAGTGGTGACATTTGCCCGAATGCAGGTCCCACCAACACCCGTATAACCCCTTTGCACTTTCAAAATACATTTAGCTTGCATCATAAAGCAGCAGACCTAGTGATGTTAAACTTAAATCTTAGAAGCATTATCAATAAGGTCCCCAAGCTTCAAGCTACACTTTCTCTTTACTCCCCTGACATAGTTATTCTAACAGAAACATGGTTAAAACCTCAAATTCTTGACTATGAAATTACTCCTCCCCATTATAATATACTTAGGGTTGACAGAAAAGACAAACAAGGTGGAGGAGTAGCTATACTATTTAAAAACAACCTTAATATACAACATCTAGATCTAAACATAACTTCCACAAGCAACACAGGAATACTTCTAACTAAACTACAAATCAATTCCAACAAGCATATAGCCATAATTGCCATCTATATCCCCCCAGGGAACAATATTTCCATGACCAAGCACATCCTTCAAACTATTTCAAACAACATCAGTTATGAAACTATCATCATGGGAGACTTCAACACTGACTGGCTAACATGTAACTCTAATGACCCCGGTAATTACATCAACTTCTATGGTTTTTCACAAATTATTCTATCCTCTACTTGAATAGATAAAAACAAGTAAACAATCAATTCTTGATTGGACCCTGACCAACAAGCAAAGAAATTATCAAAACTCCAGCTGTTTATCAGGCAGTCTCACTGACCATACACCTATCTACTTAGGCAACATACCAAACCCCTAAAGCAACCCATGTATCGCCAAATCCGTAATGAAAAACACTTCCAACTTCCAATCTCTCATTACCACACTAAAGAATCTTTGTTGGACCCCTCTCAAAATCCTACCCCCTAAATGCCACTGTAGAGCACTTTAACACCACTTTTCTCACTATTTTCCACACTTTAGCAGCACCCATGTAAAGTCAAACTATACCCCTTGGCTTACTTAGGAAACAAGAGCCCTTCTTAAACTAAGGGATAAAGCATGGGCCATATGGTATACTAACAAAACCCATTCTAATCGATTAGCTTATCAACAACTTAGAAATAAAGCTAAACTCCAAATCAAACATGATAAAAGGAACTACTATAACAATATCCAACTAAAACATCAAAAACCCCTCAAAAATTCTGAAACACAATAAAAACATCCTACAACCAGGACAAGCCTTTATCCTCTTCTCCTACTATAACTAACAATCAAGGTGATATCGCTGAACATTGTAAAACATACTTGACTGAAAGTATCCTTGCATTGACCAAAAACAACCACAATAAACAAATTACCACACCTATTCCAATAATGAAGCCTTTTCCTTTCAACCCATTCCCACTAAAACAATAGAAAAACTACTCAAAAAACTCAAACCCACTACAATCTTAGCAGACAACCTCCCAACTGAATTCCTAAAAATAGTAGCTGAAGCTATTGCCTATCCAGTATCAATACTAGTACTGAACAATATGTCCCCTCCATTTGGAAAATCTCTCACATAATACCATTACATAAAGGTGGAAAATCAACAGAACTCACAAATTATAGCCCGATAGCCATCCTAGCCACACCATCTAAAATCCTGGAAAGGTATATATATTCCCAGTTTCTACAATACCTTATAACAGTCTACTAGCCAAAACCCAGCATGGCTTCCAACCCTATCATAGTACCACTTCCACTCTCCTTAGCTTCACCAACGCCATAAACCAGTACAGAAATGATGGGAAACTAGTAGCATCTGTTTTCTTAGAGATGTCAAAGTTTTTGACACTGCTGACTATAATAAATTATTAACTGCTCTCTCAACCCTAAAACTCAACCATTCTAGCCTCACATGGTTCCAGAGTTACCTAACATGACGTCAGTAGACAGTAAAGTGGAAACAAGATCTAGCTCCTCTTATCCTAGTTACTCTAGGTGTCCCAAAAGGGTCCATTCTCAGTCCCCTACTGTTTAGTATCTTTACTAACAACCTTAGTAAAGCCACCCCCCCAGCCACCACACTTCAATATTCTGAAGACTCTATTATTATATGTGCAGCATCAACCTTAGAGCAACTCCATAACATAACTCAGAAGTCCTTCACTGAAATTGAAACATGGTTGTCAAGCTCACAGCTAATACTAAACCCTAACAAGAGTAAGCTTGTGGTATTTCAACCTACTAGATCCTCAGAAATTCCAACTAACTTCTATAATATAGCTAAGGACAATACAATAATCTGCCCCAAAGCTCAAAAGAACTGCTAGGAGTACTAATAGACAACAGGCTGAGATTTGACTTACATATATCACAAACTATTAAAAAAAGTTCACAAAAAACTGTGATGCCTATACAGAAATATAAATTTCCTAACAGACACCTCTGGAGAAGCTAGGACCCATCTACTATGAACTCTCCTTTATGCCTCACCAATTTTCACAAATCTAAAAACGTCTGACATAGAAAAATTGGAAACATGCTACAACAAAATAGCAAAATTTGCCACAGGCTCCACATACAAAACTCACCACTGTCTTAACCCTCAAAAACTCTCCTGGCTAGAACTACCTCAGCTCCCTTCTTACAATCAACTCACCATAGCCGACAATCTATTCTATCTCCCACCATTCAAACCACTATCAACCCAACGCAATTCAAAAAACTACTAAAAAATCACCTTAATGACACTTGTCTCTCTTCATGTATCACTCCAGGCTAACCTTGATCATCCATCCTTCTCTCTTCCTTTTACATTGAGTTGTCCAATGAAGTACCCACTGTTTTGACAGATTAGTCTCTCTGTATCCCATACTCACACCAACCATCTATAATTATACACTGATACTCTTCTCAATTATCTGCATGTACTATCAGTAGTAATACCTATTGTACTAAGTATTGAACATGTCCCAACTTCGTTTATCACTGGATTTTCTGCACCAAAATGTACTTACATCTATCGATTTTAAGCTTAGATAAACTATTAATATATTTTGTCAACTCAGCCTGACATATAAACTACATCTTGTGCATTATAATTTTTATTACCTTGTCAACTAACTTTATGGAATGCATTTTCTTGGAAACTTTATGTGATGTGATATGTGCCTTATGTAAGCTAATTCATGTATTTTTTACTACCTTGTCAATTGATGTCTTATTGCATGTACTTTTCTATATAATTTTGCTACCTTGTTAATAGATGCCTTACTGCATATACTTTTCTGTGTGGAAGTTTTCTCCCCGGGCCTCCGCTGAAAACTGTCACTGACCAGTCGTACTTTCCTGGTAGACAAATGTAAAATAAAATAAAATAAATATTTAAAATCTTTCCCCATTTTTGGGTCTTTGTCTCCCCTCCATTAGTTTAGTCTTTGCCCAGATTTTTTGCACTTAAAGATTGAGAGGTACCATGAATACGTACCCATCCCTGACCTTGAACAACACTTCCAGTCAGGGCAGTGATGACAATACTTGATATTCTTCACGTGGAAGTAGAGATAACAGTCGTATATACAACCAGAGACCTCATAAAATGCATCATTTCTATATTGCTGTGTCCTTGGATTCCATGTCCTCACAGAGCTGTTGTCTGAACCAGGAGACATCCTCATGCATACCGCCCAACACAACAATTAGATCCATTCTGGACCCCGTTGCAGCAGATGTTGCCTGGATGATGTCCAGTATACCTGCTAAATGATCTTGAGTGCTACCCCATAATCAGTGCCAACTGACACATGATGTCACAAGGTCCCCGTACGAGGCTGCACAATGATAGGATGTACTGTATATTTCCACAGATGTTTTACTATAGCAGAACTCTTCTATCTTGCATTCTGAATATAAATTGGGTGATGTCCTACCTAGTATATATGCATGATTTGTGTAATGTAGTTTAGAATCATGTCTGTGCCTGATATTTTCTACCTCCTTTATTTGCTTTTGTAGATAATTTCTCTGTGTTTGTTTCTATGTGGAGCTTTTCTCCCCAGGCCTCTGCTGAAAATGGAAATGTATCCAGTTGGACTAGCCCAGTAAACAAATGTAAAATAAATGTAAAATAAAAATAAAGGTTTAACCACATCTGGTGTGATGTGCTCATCTGTCACTGTAGCTGCAAAGGGAAGTAGTAATAGTGCTTTCTGCCATAGGGACGTCTTCCCCCTATGTATGGTGAGCATTTATCCAATGTAGTTTCTGTTTCATCTTTGGGTGAGGCCACAATTGTACCACATACTCTGTGTGGATGACCACCTGCGATGCAGATCAGCAGTGCCTCTGTGTAATCTAACTGTTTATCAGGTATTTGTACCTCGCGGGCTTTTCTTGTGTTAAATAAAATGAGTAATTTCTTGCTGATTGTGTGAGGTGAGCCTAGTCATGATTCACATTCTTAAGTGGGAAAAACTGCACAGCACTTCATGCCTGATTATAAAAGGGGAAAGCACACTGAAGAACTCAGAGTTGCATTGAAATGCATAACTTGGAAAAAGCACAAACAAGTAGTTTTTTTTGAGGGGTAAGCTCCTACACACCTTTAATGCAGGGCTACTCCACAGTTGTACTAATGTGGGAAAAAGTGAAAAAAATGGAGTTTATCCCCAGATCACAAAATGGAAGTGTATGAAGTGTCAACATATAGTGATTAAACAGAAAATGCATAAAGATGCTTGCTCTCATCCTCATTACATGCATCAATACAGGTATCATAATCAGGTGTATCTAGACTAAAGTACTCTTCTCTGCTGGCAAATTTAGAGGAGACCTATAAAAACACTATTTACATAGGTTTGCCCTGCTGCAATTGGGCAATGGAGAATAGCCACAGAAATGCTGAACTCAGCACTATAGCCCATTATACAGATTACACCGGGAATAATCTCACCATAAGTAGTAACAGGCAACTACAGAGACAGGTTGTTCCAGAATTGTGGGCTACTTTGATGCCAGTGCAATTTATATACAATATACACATGCAGGCAATAGTACTTGCTTTATACTATATGAATCTCTGCTCAAGGGTGCATGGCCTTAGGGAGGTAGACATTCACTAGCAGGCTATTGTACATATCCTCAGACCTGCCTATAGATATAGAAGGTACTGCTATTCTGCATAATACCGCAATCAAAAAAATATAGTGTAGTTTCTAAATTGTGAAATCACTTCCCTTCAACTATTTAAATTTATTGGCTATCCTACTGTATTACATAGTACCAGAATATAAAAGTGTCCATCCCCTTTCAGTCTATCTTGATCCTTTAAAAATAGTGACTCTCAACTAAAAATTAACATTTTTAGTCAGCTAAATCAAAACCAAGAAAATCTAAAGGTATTACTGCTCAATGCCTGGAGTCTAAACAAAGAACTCCACTCCCCAGAAGCTCTCTTTACCCTAGAGAGTGCTGATGTCTAAGCAGTCACTGAGACATGGTTTAAAGCCGCAGAGAGCACACCAACAGTGCAAGGTTATAATGCCTTTCACACATTTAGGCCAGCTACTTCACAGACAGGGACTAAAGGTGCAGGTGTCTCTATTTACATCAGAAATAAATATACTTCAAGGCTGGTCAAACAGGACAATGCATTTGAGCTGTTAAGTTTTCAAATCACCATAGGTAACATCCAATACCACTTCCTTGCAAGTTATAGGTCCCCCCCGTATGACCCAGGAAACCCATACCATGTATTTAAACTTATTAGAAACACTAACCATCGAACCTAATACTATATTCATGGGTGACTTTAATTACCCCACTATTAACTGAGAATCCTATATGGTACCAAACATACATGCACAGAGATTCTTGGATTTTGTAAACACAATCTCCCTGGATCAGATAGTTAATACACCAACCAAAGGTGCAACCATACTAGATCTGGTCCTCACTAATATGGGAGACTGCTGCACAACCCCTACTGTAATGTCTTCCCTGGTAAAGTCAGACCACAAAATGGTCTCTTTTGAAGTAAAAATAAAACCTGGACCCCTCAGCTACACCTGGAATATTCAGGAACTACTCTAAGGCTGACCCACTGCTATTAAGTGAAAACCAGGCAAAATTTCAAACCCCCATAAACCCTGAGAACACTTCTGCCTATGCAGAACTGTTCACAGAAACCCTGTACAAGCATGTTAATAGCTACATAGAGACATCTGTACCCACCAGGAAGAAGTGCAGAACTAACTCAAAAAAACAAGCCACCCTGGTGGAATCACAAAATCAATCGGCAGTATAACAGGAGGAAGAAAATCATGGCAAAAAATAGGAGGTGCAGCACCCAGCAGGATAAAAGCACTCTCATCACACTAAACAAACAACTCAGAGGACAAATAAAGTCTACCAAAGCCAAATTTGAATTGTTTGGCCTCCCAGGCCAAGGGCAACCACAAAGCATTCTTTAGTTATATCCACAACCTCAAAGGCAATGCACAATTGTGTGCAGAGCTCATTGTAAATGGAGCCACCTATACTGACCCAGAAGATATCTCAAACCTCCTGGCTGATAAATTCAGTACCAACTTTACTCCTGTCTTTCCTCAACCTTCCCTCGGGAAATATCATCAAATATAACTCCCCCTACTATCACTAGGGAACAGGTCCTTAATGCTTTCTCTAAGACCAAGAACACGGCATCAATGGGCCCAGACAATATACCAGGATGCCTTCTAAATAGCCTGAAACATGACCTATCTGGGCCTCTGGAATTACTATTTAACTGTAGCCACCAAACAGGCTTTGTGCTTCATGAATGGAGAAAGGCAACAGTCATCCCTATGCAGAAAGGTGGGCCATCTACAGACTCTGGAAACTACAGACCCATAAGTCTCATTAGTCTTATATGTAAATCCATGGAAAGAATTATCATGAAGATGATCAACAGAGATATAGTAAACATCCAGACACTGGACCCAACCCAGTTTGATTTTGTCAGTGGCAGATCATGCCTACTCAACCTGGTGGACTTCTATGAGAAGGTCACCAAAGCAAAGGATGAGGGCAAAATCATTCACACTGCCTGCTTTGACCTGGCTTAGGCATTTGCCACAATTTCCCAGTCGGGCATTGTTGACAAACTCAAGAGGTTAGGTACAAACCCATATGTCATCCAGTGGGTAGCCAAAGACAGGACCCAGGAAGTTTGAATTAGGAAGTCCACCTCTACAAAGAGGTCAGTAACAAGCAGAGACCCTCAGGGATCAGTCCTTGGACTGCTCCTTTTTTGCATTTAGTTCTCGGAAGTCAAGACCAATGTCAGTGGTCTCTGGCTGACTACATTTGCAGATGATTGCAAATTAGGAGCTGTCATTGAATCTCATACTGACACAAATGTTCTCCATGAGTGGCTGACACAGACAAACAACTGGTGTCAGAGCCATGGACTAAAACTAAATGCCAAGAAATGCATAATAGTATCCTTTTGGAAGTCATCCATCCCTGGTAATTATCATATTGACAACATACTCCTTAGAGCTGACCCAGTAGTTAGGGACACACTTAGATAGTAATTTAGCCTTTGATCATCATGTGTCTACAGTGGTGAGGAAATCATTCTGCGTTGCACAACTTATAAACAAAGGCATGGCATCCAATTCCAAGGAATTCATTGTTCCACTGTATTCGACATTCATCAGACCTATCATTGAGTAAAATGTCCCCTTTGTTATATACCTAACCAGGCGCATCCAACAATTGGAATGTCCACAGAGGTCTTCACTAAAAGAATACAGGGCATAAGTAAAATGCCATATGCAGACTGCCTCAAGACCCTATCCCTGTATTCTGTCTCCTACAGGCTTTTGAGTGGGGAGGTCTATGCCTGGCACACAGGGCATTGTCACACCCCACTCTGATGGACCTCCTGCATATCTATAAAACAAACAGCACCAGAATTACCCGTTCTAAAAACTTAAACCTTACCTGTGATATAAATAGGACCTGCTGGAGCGATAGGTATGTATCCCAGAGACTATTCTGTTTATGGAACAAGCTCCCCATCCATGTGAAGCTGAGTTCCTCCCTAACCCAATTCAAGTGCAACTTGGACTATTGGATGCCTCATCTACTGACAGATCATAGTAATGTCCCTTTCAGCTAGGACAGCAGCCGACATGCTACTATGTATACCTGCCCTATTTCCAGACATATATTCCCCTTTCCTCTCGTGTCATAACTCATATCCTGTGAATTCTCCAATTCTTCCCATTACTAGTTTTCTGACCTTTGTTTTTGCCACTCCATCCCATATATCCCCACTTTAGTTTGTGCACATCCACCTTTCTCTGTTTGCTTGCTTGTACTGTTTTTGTGTGTTTGTTTGTAGCAACTTACTGACATACCATCCTCTTTCTCACTCTTCTTTTCCTCACACTTTTCCCTCTCTTCTTTCATTTCTTTAAAAGAAAGAAGGGCACAGTTCATCAGCAAAAGCTGCTGCCTTACCCCCCATCATTTTTCACACTGCTCCATGTTGTCCTTCTGTATGACCTTCTTCTTGCTGTTTAATTTTACATTTTTCTTTCTTTTCTGTCCATCCCCTTTTCTCCCCGTTTATGCATCTGACATGTATCCACAATATGTGGATACCATAGCACTGAGGTTGCCAATTCTATATATATATATAGTTGCGTGTGGCACTTTGCAAAACCTTGTTGAGAAAGGAACTAACATGCAGCATAGCTATTACATGCAATGTTTTAGTTTTAGGAATCCATGAGCTCACATCTTTGGTTCTTGTGAAATCTGTACAATACGGCATTCAGATTCTCTATCCATTGAGATTTGGATTTGTGTGTGTTTCACTGTGAGGGTTTTTTTATTGGTGGAGTCATTGTGCTGCCTATTTATGAACCTTGGATCACAGCTAGCTACATAGAAGTACTACCTGTCTTAGACTATCTATACAGGAAATGTGCATCTCACACCATTTGCTCAGCTGTGTAACCTTTGTGTAGAAGCATACTTCTCAACTTCTTAGAGCAAGAAATCTAGACAAAGCCATAAATAATGGGGGTCAAAGGCTCAAAAATAGGGACAGCTTTTAAATGTTGCTTTTACCAACTTACAAAGTTGATAGAATAAAAGGTTTTGCATTACTATGAATTTTCTGAAAGGTAAAAAGTCTGTATCTGAAATATCTGTCATTATTTTCTGACTTCACTCCTCAAAAATTTGCCAATGATTTGCCAGAAAGCCAGAATTTTATGAGAAGCAGACCAAAAATAAGAGGCAAAAAGCTGGACATTCTGCAAAAATCTGTACAACTGAGAGGTATGCTAGTGTAGCTCATCTCTGTGAATCTCATCAAAGTTGTTCAGACTGGAGAAATTGGCTGACGATGAAGCTATGCATAGGTATTATCATGTGCAGCCCTTGTGCAGAATTAGAATGTATCTCTATGAATTCTTGTCACAGTTTTTTCCAAACTGGAGAAGTTGCTTGGCTTTATAGAATCTCTCTAAATTGATGTTTGTCCTACTGAACCATTTTCCTTAATCAGGATATACAGATCTAACAAAGTGATTACAAACCCAGTATTTATAAACTGCTTAAATGCACAGTCACTACAATTGATCAAAACCTGTGCCAGTTTTTTAAATGTAATGCACTCTTTTAAAACCAGTTTTAAGTTGACAAAATAAAATGCAGAGGAATATTTTCATTTTTTCCTTATCTGAGACTGGCTGATAATTTGATGTAATAGAAAACTTGGATGGAAATAAGTTGATGTCTGCAGAACTAGCTTTGCTGCCGAAAACCTGCATCCCTTTACTAGAGCAAAGCTCATATGTCATTCTTTGGAATATATGAAGTTTGGCAACAAACTAAGTTGTCCCGGGACATCTTCATGGGGGGGGGTTAGGTTAATATTAAGGGGAGTTAAGTGGGTTGGGGTGGTGAAAGGGTTACATGGAGGCAGGGATGGTTGGGAGGAAATGAGATAATGATGGGGAGGGGCTTAAGAGGTTTAGTCTAGTGTAGTTGAGTTAAGCAATCACATTTTGGCATGAACTTGCTAGTGCAGGTTCATGTCCTGACGACCGGTGTGTTGTGTGGTCAGGTAGGCCTTGGTTTGGTGGTGGGCATGAGGAGGTGAGTGCCTGGGATATATTTGATTGAATGTTTGTTTTCTTGTGGGTAAGGTTGCAGTTGTTTCTGATTTGGCTGTTTAGAGGAGGTTCATGGGGCTGACATGTTGATGCCTAGCCTCTCTGGCATTATCTTAGCGGTAAAGTGTAGTTGGGGGGGGTTGGGTGACTGGTGTTTTTGCTAGTATTTTCGGAATGTTGTGAATGCTTTGCATTTTGCTCCAGTTATCTCTGGCTTGCTTTACATTTAGTGTGATTGGTAATGCAGGCGTAGTAGTGCCATAACATCAGTTTTTTTTTTTTTTTTTTTAACTCTTCCGTCGTTCCTCTGCTTTGGCTGTCCTGCCTGGTGATGTGAGGTTCCTTTGTCGTGGTGATTTGTGGGCTGCTCTGGTGAAGAGATTGGGTGGACAGGGCCTTGAGTGGGTTGCTTGCATGATGGACTGGCCTTTTTTGTGGGCTTTGGCTTGAGGACAGCATGATGGCTGGCTGCTGTGCATGTGCATTGAAAGGAAAGTAATGATACACAGTTGGTGAGGATCTGTTTGTTCGAGTCATTGGGGTCTGCCTTGTGTGCGGTTAGCTACTCGTGCCTCTCTGCTGTCTGGATTCCAGGGGTGTCCGGATGTTGCTTCACGTTTTGGTCTGTTTCCTCATGGTGGGTAAAGCTTGGGCTGCGGCACATTTGTAAACCTTTAGAGTTGTTCCCTTTTGGTGGCTTGTCATGCATGGAGTTTGTGGTGCACTTCACTGTCAAGACATGAGCAAGGTTGTTTGGGTGCATGTCTGTGGTTGAGGTTGTCAAATGAAGGGTTGGCAGGTGTTTTGTGCAAACACTGGCGAAGGGTGAAGTAGCTGCACAATCAAAGGCAGTGTTTTGGATGAACAGTTGTGATTTGTGTGCCATCGTGTTTCAGAGACTCTGGGATCCAAGTACTTGTGAGGGTTGCTGGGTGTCGATTGTGTTCATTCAGAGTGCCGAGTGAGCTGTTGGCAGCTTTCTGTGCTTCAGAGGCAGATTGGAAGATTTGTGGAATTGCAGGATAAGTTAGGGTGAGATGTTGTGCGTTTGTTGCACATGAGCTTCTGTCTCTGAGAGGATCAGTAACTTGGATGCCTGGGCAGTTTAACAGGAGAAACTGGGATCCTACAGCTGTGTGCGGAGTGTCCAACTGAAAGAGTGTGACTTAACAGAATGGATTGCTTTGTTAAACAGTCATGGCTTGGTTTGTCTTGAGCTAAGACGTTGAATGTTTTATGTATGTACACTGACTGTATTGGTGGTTGATAGTTGATGATATCGAGTCGGACAAGATTTTGTGATTTGGCTGCTGTGCTCTTGAATGGGGCTGTGGAGGTGGTGTGGTGGCACTTTGCTGGGATGGATGGTTAGAGGTGTACCTTTTCGCTGGTTGCCTTGATTGACGGAAAGACGTGTTTTGTACACTGCAGGGGTGATTGGCCCCATTTGATTTTGATTAAAAAAAAAGAAGAGAGAGGGGAAGCCTTGAGTTTCACCTGTTTGTTGGCCATCCAAGTTTTGTCTTGTTAATGATGGTGGTGATTTTGCTCGGGTTTGGGATTCTCAGTTGCCATGCAGTTTTATGCCACATGCTTGCAGTCCTAATTTTAACTTGTACACTTGTTTTGTTAGGTTTACTTTGGTCAGGCAATTAAAAAAAAAGCCCTTAAATAATGCAGAAAAGAAGCTTAAATATGAAGTGTTTGGGTATAATGGATGCTTTATTAAAGCGGTGCCATTACAGGCCCAAATTATTTTTAAAAAGTTTTGATAGAGGGCACAGTATGCAGTGTAAAAGTTAGGAGTTTGTATTGAAACTACATGCTTGTTGCTAAGGGGATTTCCCCAATACTCAGTAGTGGGTATTTTATTGTATTGACTTTTGATGTCTGATTGCCCGACCATGGAAAGGTTTGCATATTAAAAAAAAAAAAAAAAGATAAATTTGAAGATGACATAAAGATAAGTAGTGTAGCTATTAATAGTAATACTGTTGTTCCCGTAAGGCAAAGTGACTGGGTTCACGAGACTGGATGGGACGTCAAGTTATCATTTTTGCGGGCTAGGATGTGTGACAAGCAGCAAGGTGTGCCCTGCATGTTAAGCAGTAATGGTGGTGAAGGGGAGATTGAGAGCTTATGATGTCAGCTGCTGTCAACTACTGTCATGGCACGCAGGTCTCTTGGTGTCATCTGGGATAGATGTAGTGGTTCGCAGAAATGTTGGTTTGAGGGAATTTCGGGAGTACTGTTGGGTAAAGACCTGAGTGTTATTATGGAAGGGGATAGAATATTTGTTAGAGTATTAAACATTAATACAGGGATTAGATATTATATATTTTCAGAGTTGAGATAACTGCAAAAAACAGTATACCTGATGTATACTATTGGCAGCTGGGAACATGTTCCCATGGTTTCATTTGATATATGTATGACTGCCTGTGTTTTAAGTGATATTTCAATACGGGTGATAAATGTCAGTTGTGTTGGCCCTTTGTTCACCGTTGTCATTGAGTTTGTACAGGATTATTGAACACTGGAGCCAAGAAGGGCAAGAAATGAGCATCATGTAAAAGGGCAGAAATGCTATATTGAATTGGGGGGAAGGGGTTCAGAGAAGTGATGGTACAATACATTGATACAGATTTCACAGAATGTCCAGATTTTCTCATGTTGGCTTTTTTTGTACCAGTCGGATTTCTGGCCATGCCAATGCAAATGGGGATTTCATCGACATGACATGTTAAGTTTGTAGGAAGCAATGTGAGGGTTCTTCCAGGATTTGGGCCTTGATCCTGCTGTTCATGGTTTAAAATTGCTTGTAAGGTAAATATGATGGGTGACTAATCCGGGCAATAATTGTAAAGTTGGTTATAAAATTCTGAAACTTCAGAAGAATTGAGCGATTGGATTTGTATTACCTTTATTACAGGAAGATTTTCTTGGTGAAGCAATGGTGTAGTGTTAACTTTTGAAGGGTGGCGGGTAAAGGGGTTTTTAAAACCAAATGTTCTGGCCCCAATTTTAACATCTTGGCTGGGCTCTTGCTGTGCACACCAATTTTAAGGATAAAATTTTTGGTGGAGAGATGTTTTCAGAAAATTTGGAGATTGGCTTGGATGACCCTGTGCATGCATGGGATGGGGAGAGGAATGGCGTATGGATGCTGCGGTTGACCTGTAACAGACTTCATTCGGCTATTTGATGCCTGCTTGGTTGGAGTCTAAGGGTGAAGAATGTGAGCTTGGTGGGCTGAGTGGTTGGCTTGGTGGAGGGGACCCTGGTTTCCTTGGTCGTGGTGGAGCATTGGCCATGGTGCCTCCCGTTCGGTCTCTTGGCAACATTTCTGTGGCCCCGTGTTGGATTGCAGAGGTGTGATGTCTGTTTAAAATGCAGAGTTAATGTGACTCTTTGTAAAGAGACTGACATTCATACGTTACAGCCCAGCATCACTCCTAATCCCTGCTGAGAAATAATAATGTGCCAAGACATAGCATTGATCAGAAAGCATGTGATAGGGGACTTTGTGTTAGTGGTTTGGTTATTCAGTGTTGGGATGGTTTGCTGGGTTATTTTCAGGGGCTGATCGGTAACTAGGAATAACAATGGCTTTTGCACATGGGTGTACTGTTAGGGCATACCTCTCGGCTGTTACTGGAACTGTTACACCTCATGTTGCCGAGCAGATAGTTACTGGAACTGTTACACCTCATGTTGCTGAGCAGATAGTTTATCAGGCATGAAGAATTGGGTTTGAGTTTAAGAATGGGGGAGGTGGCAAGGTGTAACAGGTAGGGGGTATGGTGACTGCTGTATAGTTATATTAATACTTCATTTGTTATTTGTAAATGAGGAAATGTTGATTCAATTTAACATTCAGTTGCAACGTGTATATTTGCCATGGCTTCGTGGTAAATTACGTTGTCTATGGTGTGTAGGGTCCTGGGTTCGAGTTTAGCAGAGGCTGTTTATTTAGAAATTAATGACAGACATTTGAGCTTAGTACTTCATACCCTTCAAAAATCATGTTAATAGATAGTCTGTTAGTCTAGCAACTTAAGCCTTGCCCCTATATTTTGGGCTCTGCTTTGTCATAGATGTGGGTGGAAGTGGTACATTCCTTCCCAGGTTGGCAGGATAGGTTTTCTTGAAGATGTCTTGGAATGTGTGTTATGTATTTTGGATGATTTACATGTCTTTTCTTTTTTGCAGATGGGGTCTTGGAATGCTGTGGCTGTAGTTTGGAATAGGTGGGTATAAGATGGAGCCTTCCCCTTACATATTCGAGGATTTACTTTTGTCCTTTTCTTTGTAGATGATGGTGTGACGAGTTCTAGTGGTGAGATACAGTGAGTTCGCAGATGATCATGCTTTGGTGTCAAATAAGCGGTAGAGTCATTGGACAACACTGAGGTGGTAGATGGGATGTGCAGAGTGGATTTTACTTGATGGGCTGAAGGAACGTGGACTCGACAGGCAAGATTGAAGGCTGAAGAATGTGGCAGCTGATGGAGGGGTATGAAAGGAGGTCGGTTTTCCAGCAGTGCAGCTGAATATGTAGTCACAGGGTAACGTCTTGTTTGCTTGAAATTGTTGGGGAGTATCAGAATTGAATTTCACATTGTATTGTTAGCTGGGGTCTTCCTTGCTAGGGGTCTGGTAGCATTGGTGGTTGGGGATGAGTAGTCTTGCTCCAGTGGCAGGTGATGCTTTGGTAAGCATTAGGTAATTGCCAGGGGCTGGTAATGTCAGGGTAATTATTGTACACCAAATGATGTTTGGCTTGACCCTTCCCTTTATGGGAAGTGGATTGAACAATTTTTGGTAGAAGGGAGGGGGAGCAGCCTGGTCAGGCTGGTTGGCGGAGAAGAGGGATAGGCTTGCCATCTTCTGTTCTCCTTCTGATGTCTGGATGTTCATTTTAAGGATCTGGGGCAAGGAAATGAGTAGTTGGAGGAAGCTTGCTAAACAGATAAGCAAGCTGAGATAAGGATGGTGCTTATTTGGTGGAAGGTAATTCAATGGATGGTGTATGAAGTGAGTTGGGACACTGCTTCATAAGTAAAGTAAGCGAGCAGAGGTATGGACCCTGCTTGTTGGGCAGGGAGAGTAGGTATGCTGCCCTGATTAACATTACAAGGGTGTTGTGCTGTATTTAGAATCAATTATATCATGAATAGTTGTAATTAATAAAGTTGGTGATCAAAGCTATGTTATGGAAATTTAATAAAGGTCATCAAATGTCATTTGGTGTGATGTGTGTTATTGAAGGGGACCGGGACAAATGAAGTTTGGCAACAAACTAAGTTGTCCTGGGACATCTTCATGGGGGGCGGGGTAGGTTAATATTAAGGGGGGTTAAGTGGGTTGGGGTGGTGAAAGGGTTACGTGGAGGCAGGGATGGTTGGGAGGAAATGAGATAATGATGGGGAGGGGCTTAGGAGGTTTAGTCTAGTGTAGTTGGGTTAAGCAATCACATTTTGACGTGAACTTGCTACCTACCCTCCCTCTTTTCATTGGTGGGGAGTAGAGGTATTTATCAGTGGGGGTAGGCAAAGAAGAGGGATAGGCTTGCCCTCTTCTGTTCCCCCTCTGATGTCTGGATGTTCATTTTAAGGATCTGGGGAAAGGAAATGAGTAGTTGGAGGAAGTTTGCTGAATAGATAAGCAAGCTGAGGTAAGGATGGTGCTTATTTGGTGGAAGGTAATTCAATGGATGGTGTATGAAGTGAGTTGTGATGCTGCTTTATAAGTAAAGTAAGTGAGTAGAGGTATGGACGCTGCTTACTGGGTCAGGGTGAGTAGGTACGCTGCCTTGATTAACATTACAGGGATGTTGTGCTGTATTTAGAATCAATTATATCATGAATAGTTTTAATTAATAAAGTTGGTGATCAAAGCTATATTATGGAAATTTAATATAGGTCATCAAATGCATTTTGTATGATGTATGTTATTGGCTTTGTATGGTAGAATTAAAAATATTACTGAATGAAGTTTCCAAGGTATGAAATAATTAACAGCCAGTATATTGTTATGGGATTATATAACTGATGTTGCAGAACTTGAAAAGCTGGACAATGTTACAACATACATTATGCTGTGCAGATCTTGGTTCACTGAACACTTTTGTTTAAGGTCAAGCAAAAGTGTTGTTTAAACACAAGACTGATCTCTAATTTCAAGATTTTCATGACTTTTAACATGCATTCTTTCTTCCTTCCCACAATCATCTGTCTCTGTTGCTTAGTAAGGGGTATGCATAGTGAATTTTTCTTTAGGAATATCATAAAGCTATGGAGCATGGGGAAGTCATGTCATTCTGTTTGGCTAAGATAGTTGCAGGCAATTCACTGAGTGTAGCGGTTGGATATTTGTGTCTTTCACTAAAGCTGTAAGGTGTTGACAGTGTTACAAAACTCGCGTCAAAAACGATAGCACATGGTATGAAGTAGAATCATGTGGGTGACTGCAACTTCAGCTTCTTGGCTATTCTGTGCAAGTTGCAGCTTTCATGTTCAGGTTTGAGAGGGTCAGGTTTAAAAGCAGTGGCAGTGTTAGAACTCAAAATAAGAAGCAGACCACCAGGAGCAATTTTGTTATTGCAACTATCCCCTAGACATTGAGCATAAAGAAAAAAATGTTAATTTAATGAAATGAAAACATTTAATGGTATGATAGCTAGCTATTGCCGAAACACCACTGCAAATCAGAAACGGTACAAGAAGCAGAGAAACATCACTTTAAGCAGAAGTGACCCACTAAACAAATGAATCAGAAGGAAGAATATAAAATCAAAGCAGCAATGAGTTCAAATGAAAATGCCACTGCTGAAAATGCAGAAGCTATTACTTCTGACACATTCTAAAATATGGATATTCAGGATTGCCTAACTAATGAGACATTCACAGACTGTATGTGACCAACTTCATCACAATGGGCAACTAATACAGGATACAAATACATGATGCATATTAATAGGTAACGGTGACAGAGGCTAATGACACTCGAGCTGAAAAAGCAGCATGTATGTTACCCTTTGCAAAACTGCTGGGATCAATCTTTATGATAAACAAGGAGCTTGGCAATTTAGGAGTACATCAGACTAGAGCTAGGGGTCTTCTTGTACAAAGTAAAAGCACTTCAACAAAGTATTAGTTTAAGGGTGTGCACACTTATGCAACCAGCTTATTGTATGTTTTTTATTTTTTATATTTTACCCCCAAACAGATTTGTTTGTTTTTCAATTGAATTGTACAGGTTATAGGTCACATTAAAGGTGAGAAAAGTTTTGAAATTATTTATTGTGGTATCATTTTTTTATATCACAAAACCTGGCATTTTAACAGGGGTGAGTGAACTTTTTATACCCACTATATATGCACAAACACACATGCACATGTATGTGTCCATGAATGCACACACATGCTTATTTATGTATGTATGGTTTACTTTGCTCAGAAATACAAAATATATATTTTGTCCTTGTCCAGCTATATTACTGATAAAAAGAAGTATCACATGTAACATGTAAACGTTTATACATTTCTTTTATTTTTATCTACCTTATCTTACTGGTATTTTACAAGGAACTGTAGTCTTTTGATCTCCACTGATTTCCATGAAGGCAGAGTAAATACAGTTTGCATTCAGTCTTACTCATGTTAACAGTTACCATACACTATGAAACAACAGTACTAGTTTGATAAAAGACAATCATTGCTTAATCTCTTTGAATCTGCTTGTTTTCTTGCCTTGATAAACTGTCAGTCACTTAACAAGAGGGATAAATAATACATAGTTCTCTAGTGTATACTAATAGGTAGGTAGGGGTTCTAATCTCACAACAGGCAAGTGTGTGTGTGTGTGTGCGTGTGTGTGTGTGTGTGTGTGTGTGTGTGTGTGTGTGTGTGTGTGTGTGTGTGTGTGTGTGTGTGTGTGTGTGTATAAATATGTCCCCCTCGCAGCAGTGTATACACACCTATCTCTGTGCCATGGTTACTGGCATACAAAGCAATCTCAGACCCCGCCTTGATGGGATTGCTGCATATCCGGAAGTCAAGCTTCACTCGAGTAACCCGCACGTGTAATCTCAACCTGGTCTGTGACATCAATAGGACTTGTTGGCAGGACAGATTTGTGTCCCAGAGACTTCACCACCTGTGGATTAGACTACCTCTCTACGTCAAACTGAGTACCTCATTATCCCATTTTAAACGCAACCTGGATAACTGGATGGGAAACAGAAAATATACCCCTGGGATTCCACCTGTGTCCCTGCTGGACAGGGATCTTGGGTGCTGACTTGTCTAAACATTGGCTAAAACATGGCCTAAACTCTTGGCTAAGCATATAAGGGCTTCAGGGCCAATAGCCTAGTAACTTCCTATGATCGTATTATTCCTCACTAGAATTTTGTCTCATTACATATGCAGTCAGATATTCACAAAATTTCTGAATACACTAGTATTTCAGGTAGGCTGCTGCATGCAATAAATGTATTCTATAAAAAAGTCTTCCTTACTTGGTTGCGGAAATGCCTTTTTTCTCTACAGACCCCAACTTCTTATTCTTCTGCACAATTCATATTTTACCATTCTCAACTTTACAGACTTCACAGAAGTACATGAAACTTCATTCCCCATTTTACTTTTGTCCACTAGAGGGCAGACATTAAGTTTAGTCTTTCTTCCTATAGCTTCTTATTGAAACTCTTTAATATTTTATTGCCTTTCTTTGCTGGCTTGTATCCTCTGGATATTATTTTCTTAACTAAGTTTTACAGTTGTGCACAATACAGCAGACGGTGTTGCATGAACTTTCTGTGTAGATAATGTTTTGCTGTCAATTGGTAATGCTATTATTACATAACCTAATGTGCCTCCTAGTGACTTACAACTGACTTCACTCATTGTTTACCTAAGTATTACAGACCAAATAAATACTGCAAGTCTGCTGTTGTCCAATAATGTACTTTTATACACCAAAGCAAGGTTGACATATTTGTAATCACTATTAACCTGTGCAGTACCTCAGTGGTAAAGTCTCTCCGCCATGGATATGGCTTCAGTCCTGACATCCTGTCACTGTATGGAGTTTTCATGCTATCCATGTGTCTGCATGGGTTTTCTTTGGGTACTCCACTTTCCTCTAAAATCTAAAATCATTTAATTTGACTGGATGCATTAGATTTGTCCATGTATTTGTTGTATTTACTTTGATTCTTGTAGCCTTGGTAATGACTGAAAAGGGTAAGACCAGATCACTTACCCAGTCAACAGATACCTTAAATCATCTTTCTACCCTAACCAAGTTATTTATCTATTATTCCATGTTGACCTGCATATTAGGACATTTGTAGATCGTTATATCACAATTAAAGACATGTACCATTCCTTCCAGTTTCTTTGTAGTGTTCATCAAAAACCTGCTCTGTTATTGAAACCTACAACACCACGATAAGAATCAACCTTTAGCCGAAGTATAGTATTTTTACTGTAACACTCCTCACCCTTTTTTTGACAGGCAGCACATTAATCAGGATATTAACACAAGATGACTCTAACATGTATATTATTATCATTAGTTAATAGGAATAATTGTCCTGAAATCTGTGCAGCTTCAGTATACAGTCATTCTTTGCAGGATCAGTGGCTCAACAGATAGGGCACTCACTTTGATATCACCAAAAACAGAAGGCTGTCAGCTTTATTTCCACACTAGGTACTTGCATTCATTTTGTAAAACTGACAGTGCAAAAGGGGTGTTGTACTCTTGAGGTGCTATTTTTCTGAAACGTTATAAATTTCCATTATCTATCTCTCTATAAATGTGCAGGAACAAAGGAATTCACTTACAGTATAATTTTCTTCCTTTAAAATAAACAGTTTTCACCAGAGATGTTTTTCTTAGATAAAAAAGCATGTTATAATTTGTCTACACAGCAACCTATATCTTTCATATTCTTAATTACTTTTTTCTGATGTTTGATATTACTTTCACTCCATTTCATTTCCTAGTACTCTTACATCTTCTTGTGAAATATTAATTCATGTAATCCCATCTTAAGTACTGCACTCACTATGTTTAGTTGTGTGTAAGTGCAAAACAAGCATTCATTTTTTACTACATTATATTGACCACTTCCATCATCATTTCTTTTTTATTATTTCTTTATTGACATTTGATTACCAGAAAAGTCCAACTGGGCAGAGGCCCAGGGAGAAAAGCTCCAAATTATTACAAAACATTTTAAGAACAATAATTTTACAATCTTCAAAAATAAAACAAAAACATCTACAGTTTAAATAATTATAACACATTAGTAATAATATAAAAACATTGGTTAAGAATCATTACAACTTATATGACAATCATTTAATATTTATAGAAACTTTAGACAGTTTATAGATAAATTAAAGATAAATTAGTCTAATACAAACAGGAATTACAATATGAAGTGAGGGAAAAACAAGCTTACTGTATATTTAGAGAGAAAGTCAGATAAGAGAATCTGATAGAAGTAAGGAAGTAAGTGAAGAAGGGAGATTAAGGAGGTATAAGGAATGAAAATATACTTGTGCACATTTAGGGATATAGTTTATCCTGGGTTTGAGCAAAAACAAAGCCAGATTTTAGCTAGGAAGTCTTTCAGAGTGGTTTTGAAAGACAGGAAGGAGAATATTGACCTGATGGATGCAGGTAAGGAGTTCAAGGCCTTAGCAACCTTGTACAAGTACAGGCAATGTCCAACAGATTTGGTAGATTTGTAGACAGATAGTTTTTGGTCCCTGGATCACAATGGCTGACTGGAACATAGTTGTATAGAATGTTTTTAGTGCTGGACAGGCAGATGGATGCTGGATATTTTTATAAGTGGCAAGAAGCTGTGTATATATTAGTTGACGAGGCAGTTCTAACCAATTTAGACTTTTTAGTGCTATACAGTGGTAGGTTCTAAAAGGGGTATTTGCTGCAAATTTCACAACTTTGTTATAGCATTGTTCAGGTTTTAAATTTTGTGAAACTTAGAGGTTAGTAAGGATGGAAACTCCATAAAGAAGTGTGTGGGAGGAGATAAGTAGTGGCAAGTATAGTTTCTGGGATTCTTATCTGTTGATTGAGTTTTCAGAAATTCAAAATTCATATCAGTGAGACAATATGATCGAATTTCTAAAAACCCAAAGCTTTTGAATAGAGATTGTGGTACAGTCAGGACCGGGAAATTTATCATTTACCTCAATGTAGTGCAATCTTGGAGTTGGTATATATAATTAGCAGGGGGTGTGGTGGGTGCTGTAAAAAGATAGATTGTTGTGTCTGTTTATTTTAAATGTTAGAGTTTTCAGATATTTGATCATAACTTCTCGCTGATATGAATTTTGAGTTTCTGAAAACTATATCAACTGACATAGATTCAGTTTTAGTTACATCAGTGAGAAAGTTTTTGGCTCTGTAAAGCATCCCTATTTTTGATAAGTTTTTCTTATGCAATTTTATATTTGCAGGTTAAATGTAAGCTTATCATCCACTAACACCCCTAATAATTTTCCATGAGAGGTGACTTCAATGGCTGTATTATTAAGAGAGAGGAGTTTACATTTTGCTTTTTGATTAGAGAGGACTTTTGGGAAAAATATAGTAATTTTGTCTTTTTTGGGTTGAGCATGAGTTGCGAGTTAAGAAGCCATGTTTCAGTGGCTGTTAAATCTTCCTGAGTAAATTTCTGGAAGTGTGCAATATTGTCAGATGTGCAAATGATAGTGGAATCATCTGTGTACTCTATTACGGTAGCCTGTTGTGTGGATGTATAGAGGGTGTTGGTGAAAATATTAAAGAACAACAACAAAAAAAAATCCACCAACAAAGCATGAGGTGGACAGCAAAAAGTATTTTTTTAGCGTAGTTAGACTTTAATGATCGTTATTCGTCATAAAGACTTCCTCGGAAACTAAACATCAACTGCTTCCTTTTAAACCTCCAATTAAACCACACAACCAATCAACATTTTACATTAATTAAGTAATAAAACCTAATTTAATAAACCTCAAAGCCACTTCATCTCTTAAGTAAAAATCTAAAAATATACAGAATTAACAAAATTAGAAAATGTATACAGAATTAAATGTAAAACACTTGTAGTCCAAAAAATGGCAGGTAGTTCCAGTTGAAAAAACTAATGTATGTTTATATATTTATATGTGCATTCTTTATATATGTATTCTTTATATGATTTTTCTATGTGTCTGTTAAGCATTATACTTTTTAGAATTATGTTTACACAGTGAAGGACTGAATGTTTTTACTTAATGAAGGATGTTTCTTTAAGATGATTGTGACTTAATTAGTTGGTTCAAGGTATCTAAGTTACACAGTAGACAGCATGCATTTGTATCTGAAGAAGCAGAAGTTATCTGTGAAAGTGCTTATATGTCTGTGGTTGAATAAAGAAGAGCTTTTTACACTGGAACTACCTGCCATTTTTTGGACTACAAGTGTTTTACATTTAATTGCAGTTTTCCTGGTGGACTGAAGCCTCTAGTAAGGAAGGTGTGTTTTTTTACTTGATATACAGAATTAAAATTTGTTAATAGTGACTTTTCTATTTTTCAAAAAACACTTTGTTTGCAACATCATTCAAACCAAGGGAAATATAGGAAGCAAGCCTAACTTGCCACTCAGCCTCCTGTTGTTCAACAACATTTCTATAGTTCCCTCCCCTTGGGTCTTGAGAGACAACTTCCAAGATAGAAAAAGTAAACTTTTTCCACTTCTTACAAACAGTTGAATGCTTAAACAAAGCGTTGCTTAAATTCTTCTTTCTTATGGCATAGTCATGCTCCAATATTCTTTTCCTAAGACTCCTAGTTGACATGCCTACATAAAAAAGCAGGATATGTAGAACATAAGGCGATGTAAACTATACCTACAGTACCACAATACAACCTACCCGGTACTTTAAAAATCATGTCCAAGTGTATTAAACTAATGTAGGGACCTTCTTGAATAAACCTACACGCCCTACATCCAAAATACTTGAACATACCCCCCCTCCTCCCTAGCATTACAAGTGTTGAAGCCTCTATTATTCACCTCCAACATTTATTTCATACTAGAATTCCTTTTGTAGACAAAGGAGGGACGGTCACCCAGAACCTTGGCAGTGTGACCATTGTCAGTAATAACCTTCCAATTTTCACACAAGATATTGCAAATGGCACAATTATCCACACTCATTTCCAAACCAAACCTTGGTACATCTTCACCCATAGCTGTAGTTCCCCTATTGACTCCAGAATAATTTACATCCCTCTTTGAAAAACCTTTGAAAATGGGAGTAAAATCCATGTCCCTCCTCAAAATAACCTCATCAGCCATTTGGCTGAATAATTCTCTGGGTGCCCCCTGTCCATAAACATACCCTTAATAAACTGTACTTCACTCAAAAAAATATTGTCATCCACAGTCATACGTGAAGCTCTGATGAACTGTCCCTTAGGAACATTCCTCTTCATGAAACTGGGGTGACCACTTTTGAAATGCACATAGCTATTACAAAAGGTGTCTTTTATATAAATAGTACTTAAACATTTCTTACTGTTATTATCCCATTCAGTATTGACATCTAAAAAGGACACAGATGAACCCTGTTCCCCTACAACAAACTTTAAAAACAATGGTTTACATTCAAAGAATCTACAAAACACTGAACATCAAAATTCTCATTCTTGACAATAAAAAGCAGGTCATCTACAAACCTGTTATAAAATACAATATTCCCATACAGGCAGGTTTTGGGCAAAAATTCCTCATCCCACCAGCCTAAAACTAAGTTGGCATAGGTGGGCCCAACTGTAGCCCCCATTGCCTTTAACTGTTTGTAGAAACGACCGTTAAACATCAAAAAGCATTCTCCAATAAAGTTTCCAATAAGAACATATATGTTGTGATGTCATTATTACTTAAATCAGTGTATTTACTTAAACACCTAATGTAGTCAACACCCACATCCTGTGGAATACTTGTAAAAAGAGAAACTGCAGCAACTGTAACCAACACCAAACTTCCACTGTTGTTCACTGGTGCGTAAGAGAACAGCCTTAATTTGTCCAAAAAGTCTCAAGAATCTGCTATATATGATGACAATTTCTTAACATAAGTTTTAAGAATGCAATCCAAATACAAAGAAATGCAATGAGTTGAACTACCTGAAGCAGGAATGACTGGTCTAAAAGGGGGTTTTGTGGGACACGTATGAAGTTTGGGTATCCCAAACATAACCCCTATCCTGGGTTCCTCCACATACAAAATTCAAACATGTCATTAGAAATTTTACCATTCATAAGCAAATCGTGCAAAATGCTATAAATGTTGACATAACTTTTCATAATCTCAGCCTTAGTCACATTCTTATATTCAGATGGATTTGATCATATATTTTCCATACATCATTGTAATCCAGAATATTCATTACTACCATGACACTCCCTTATCAGCTTTCATAAACCTTAAATCACTCCTGCCCATGAATTCATATAATGCCTTACTTTCATTCTTATTTAAATTGTAAAAAGCATTTTTGTTTTTACTGGACAGACATTCCTTTATATCCTTCTCACAAAAGGATTCAAAAACTTTTATAGTATACACCAAAGTTGGATTGTATGTAGAAGGCTTAGACAAAAAAATTCCTATGAGTAACATCACTCAAAATGTACCTTAAGTTCAGCTTTCTTCAATCAATGACTTGGTAATATTTGCTCTTCTACTAGGCTGAAAGTTGAATCCCAACTTCAAAACATTTTTATGTTCTTCCGTTAACTGAAGATTAGAAAGGTTTAACACTGAAATACTGGAACTTACAAAATGAGAAGACTGTTATACTTGTGGAATCTGCTCCTTCCCCTGCTGCACATTTGATAACTGGTGGTCCTGCTCTGGTTCCTGTTTCCTGTGCTGTCAAACCCACGGTTTAAAAAACCTTTTTTGTTGTTATTGTTACTGTTAATGTTGGTATTGGTGTTGTCTTCTATTCTCTGATTAGAGTCACTCGCCAAGCTGGATGACACACTCTCTGGGCACAAAGCTGTTGTAGTTCCATTTGTCTTCCTTCTAACCACCTACTATGGAATTACACTGCCGACTTGCCTGTGCTCAGAGTTTAAGGTGGTCTTGGAGATCTTCCTACCCTCTACACTCTTGCTGCATAAACCATCCTCATTCAAACTTCCACTGTCACTTGTCACAACCTTAAAACCCTTTTTATGGTCTCCGCCGGAACCAGACATAGTGGAAAAGAAATCATCATAAGCCGTACCAGCCTAATAACCTGCTACATCCCTGGCAATCTTTTTAGTTTTACAAAATATAGCAGTTTTCTCATACTTCTCAACATTAACCAAAACTTGCTGGTATTCATATTTTAAGTCTGGGCAATTATTCAGTGCTTGGGTGAGCATGTTATTGATCTCAGTTAAACTACCCTTTATTTCATTAAGGGTAGCAAAGCTGTTTCTAATTAGTAATGTTAAGAACTCCTTCCCAGCACCATCAAAAAACCAACAAGTTCTTTATAGAATGCACTGTTCCTATCCACTCCATTAGGCATCTTGAAAAAATGCAAGCCTTTAGGAACAACGCCAACCCTAATACAATGTTCAAAGTACTTATTTTCAACGTGCAATGCACGGTAACATTTCAGACCCCTTTCAAGCTTATCTAACAAGTTGGATACATCATTTCTAACCAAAGCTCTATCAACAGGAAAACCTTCACAACTAAAAGGGTCAAAACTTACATTGAGCAGTTTTTTAATGTCTTTATTGCCCTTACTTAAATCGTCCTCTTGCCATGGGCAATGAATGATAGTGTGTGTGATTACCTGAAAAATTATTGAGCTCACAGTCCGTAATTCTCACACTAGAATTTAAACTTTTATAATTATCCTTAATTTTAGCTGATAAACTTGCCAGGGACTCCTGCATTTCTCCCACAGTAAAAATCAAGTCCTCAATATTTTGTTGCAGTGAGTTGGAGTAGAATGCAGAGTTAGAGCCAGCATATCCTCCACTGGTGCACAAGCCATGGACCAACTGAAATTTACAAACCAAAGAACACAGTGGAAACCAGGTGGTGGTGTAAAAATGTAAACCAAGAACAAAAAATAAAACCACCAACAAAGCACAAGGTGGACAGCAAAAAGTAGGTTTTTACCATAGTTAGTTCGCTATTCGTCATAAAGACTTCCTCAGAAACTTAAAATACAAACATCAACTGCTTCCTTTTAAACCTCCAATTCAACCACACAGCCAATCAACATTTTACATTAATTAAGTAATAACACCTAATTTAATAAACCTCAAAGCCATTTCATCTCAAGTAAAAATCTAAAAATATTTTCCCCTAATCGACTAATTTTGTTCTACCTTTAGTGCAATTTTTCTCTACTTCTACCTTTATTCTCTCCTTCTTGTCATAGCAAGTTCTGTCTGTTTCTGCCATATCTGTCCTCTGCTGAGTTTAGATTTAAATATATCTGTCCATTTTTACTGTGCAGTATGAAATATATCTATGTGCTGTTTCTGCATATATTGATTCAATGCTCCCTACAACCTTCCTGAAACAAAAATGTGTTATCTGTGTTATTAGTACTTTTACCGAAAATCATGCATTTGTCATTTATTTCCTCAAATAATGCTAGATGGTCTAAAAACATATTTATAATGTTTTGTATTTTATAGACAGACTTGCTTAAGACATGGTAATAAAATCAATTTCTGTTGACCAATTCTTTTAAAATTTGTTGTACCATGTTTGTTAACTATATCACGCTCTTTGATTTCTATTAACTCATTAAGCAACCTATTATCTGTTTTCTCCTCCCCTTCTCATGACACATCTAAATCCTATACATACTGATTCACTTTTTTGCCTCTTATTTCCGCACCACTTTTCATCTGAAAAGTCATATAAACATTAAAAATATTGTTCACTTCATAATTTTCCTTTTGTGAAATTATATAAAATCCTCCCTTCCTCAAGCACTCCACAAACTATTAATTTTGCTGCAATTCTGATCCAGCAAATGAACGCTGAATACATTTCTTCTATCTGCCAAAAGCAAAGTCATCTGTTTCTACCTCTCTATTTGTTTTCTTGCCTACTGCATTTATTTGTCAAAATCATCTATACAACTTATATTTGCTTTTTTATAACCAGAATAATATAGTCTCCACTCTTTTCCTTTACCATATGCATTAGTATTAATGGAAGTCACTTCCATCCTGATGTTTAATTTATTTAGTTTATCTTCCACTTTCCTTTTCTTATCTCTTTGTATAGATATTTTAGTTTATTGCCTGTTTCTTTTTTATTATAATTTTGCACTTTCTTTCCAGAACATTCAATGGAACTTGCCAGGTCTTTACTTTTCTCAACTTCATTGTTATTATATTTATTGGATCCTCCTATTCGGTAAGAACATGTTCTCTTAATTTGCATTTATGTGTATCTTTAGTTGAGGTTACATTTTTGTGAAATTGTGACTTTGGGTAACAAGGGTAGGTTTAGCTTGGATGTGGATCTTAGTAGGAATGTTGTGACTTTAAATTGTAATTGTTTTTTTATATGCAGGAAATAATGTCACTACTATTGAATCTATAAATTGTATTTGTTCATTTGTATGCTTGTCTGAAGAAGTTTGCTAAACTAGTAAATGAAAGTGCTAACTTTTACCGTTTATTTTGGTCCAGTGTGGTTTGTCCTCCGTTTATTTATTTTAGTGTTGCAGTTTTGCGTTTATCAGTTTTTCGTGTTTTTGTGTTGTGGGTATGGAGGACTCTGCTGCAATTGGATCTCAATCATTATTTAACTCTGTGGATTCTTTGCCTAATATGAATTCCAACGATATAGGCAAACTAACTGCTCTGATTGAATTGTTATCACAACGGGTCGACACACTTGCCAATCAGGTGGCGAATGCCTTTCCTAGAGTTACCGGAAGTACCGGTGTTTCTCTTCCGCTTAATTCAACAAACCTGCCTGGCTCTAGTGGAATGGATGATGCCTTAGGATCGCAGGATCGAGGCAGCAAGTCAACTGGAGTCACCACTTTTTGTCCGTTGCTTTCTTCTGGAGATCAGATTTCTCCAGTAAACCCATCCACTTCAAACGGACATGTTTCTACAATGGACAATGTTGCACAGTAAGTACTTTATCTGTCTTTCCAGTCTTGGCGGATTGGTTTAAGGACCCAGCGTGTCTCACGAATGGGTCTGTGCAAGTGAAAAACTTAATTGACTTGAACAATGACGAAAACAGAATAGTGAACTTTCTTAAGGTATATGACACAAAATTGTTTTGCTTCAAGGAACTTCAAATTGAAGTACAATACCTTACTGAATGTTCTAAACAACAGCAAGTGGCAAAAGGTTTAAGACAGTGGCTCTACCCAACTGGTCTTATTCCAAATTCTACTTTTCATAAGGACTTAATTAGTTTGTTCGACCATCAGGGAATCGAATTTATGCAACTACTGATTAAAAATGATTGCGTTCAAATGGACAATTTAAAGACTGATTTAGTAGAATTGGACACTAGTATTCAAAATGACAAGGATTTTTTGCATTACAAATATGACTCTTTGCATATTTTTAATAGTATTGATTATGCTTTATTAAAAATTAGGGACAACAAGAATAAAAAGTTGAATCGGGACTCTTTGGCATATGGAAAGGGGATTGCATACCCACCGCCTCCTTCCAATTTGAATTCTCTTTCTAACTTTAGCTTGAATGGACCCACAAATGACTCTGTTGATGGCTTTATGCATGCTGATAATAATGGTGTATCTACGAATTGTCCTACACCTAACAGTGTATCCCCTGTTAGGAGAAGTGAGAGGTTAGCTAATAGAGTTACGAACACAAGTATTAATAACAATAATAATAGGAATAATAATAACATGGACAATTCTAACACTAACCAGGGTTTTCAGGGGAACAAGAAACTCAACACTGGTGGGCATCAGAAATACCCACAACAACGGCAACATTGGAAGAAGAGAGGGCAGAACAAAAGGAGGAGGTAAACCCTCCTATTCATTCTGAATTAGATTCTAATTTGACTAAAGTCTCTGATGAATCTGTTCAGGTTTTACTGAATAGTACACAAGACTTTAAAATATATAATTTTTCGACTTTTGTTCCTAGCCTATTACTCGAAGTTCTTGCTAAGGGTTTGACCTTTGTCCCTTCTACTAGAGGTGATTTAGCAAGAACTTTGATAGATTTAAAAATGTTTACTCGTAAACTTAATTTGAATGTTTTGTTTGGGAACAATTCCAGCCTGACTAATGATTTTAGGTTTGCTAGTGTTTTTAACCCTGCATTAAATCCTATCATCTTACTGTTCAAAAGAATTTGCGAGAATGACTTTAGAAGTATTTTTGGTAAAAAAAGTATTTAGTAATACTAATTTGTTTAACCTGTCAAAAATGGAAAGAGATGCTTTGGAAGATCTGAGATTTGCTAACATCTGTATTATGAAGCCGGACAAAGGGGTGGGTTGCTGTTCATAGATATTGCAGACTACAATAATAGAATCAATCTACTTTTAGCTAATTCAGAGTATGTCAAAGTATCCTTGAATTAATTTAATGGGGCTTACCAATGCATCAAGGGGTTTATTAATGATTTATTCATAAATGGATGGATTGACATTGATTTGTTTAATTTTCTGTCCATACCACACCCGTTGGTACCTACTTTATTTGGTCTGCCTAAAATTCATAAAAATTTGAACCCCCCCCCCCCTTCCATCCAATCATTGATGGAAGACAATCCATCACTTACGGATGTGCTAAATTTGTTGATACTAAGTTAAAGTACGCCCTGAAAAATGAGTCCCGGATTTGTAGAGACTCATGGGCCTTTTTGGGGGCCATGAATGAACTACCCTTTTCAGAGGACCTGAACTTCCTTACAATAGATGTCCGCGACCTCTACACTGTTATACCACAGGACATCGGATGTGAGTGGGTTAGAGATTTCCTACTTGAAAAAGGGTTTGATGGTTCTGATATTGATTTGGTAATGTATTTGCTGGAACTCATTTTGAGTAATAATTTCTTTCTCTTTAATAATGAATATTATCTCCAGAGAACGGGTGTTGCAATGGGCTCTCCATGTGGGGCCACATTTGCCAACACTGTTATGACCTTCTGGGAGAAAAAGTTCCTGTTTAACGATGATATATTTTGTGAGAGAGCCGCATGGTACACCCGTTACCTGGACGATATATTTATACATTGGCAAGGTGATAGACATTCAGCTGAAACTTTTGTTCAACATATCACTAAATTTACTAATTTTTTAGAATTTACATGGGAGTTTAATGCTGATAAAATCTCCTTTTTGAATGTTGATTTAAACAAAAATTATTCTTTGAATGGATATACTTCAAAGATATTTAGAAAGTCTACCTATTCCAACACATTTCTTCATTTTTCCAGCTGCCACCCTTTCTTTCAGAAGAAGGGGGTAATCAAAGGTCAATTAGTACGTGCAGCAAGGATGACTTCTTTAGAATGTGACTTTTTGTTTGAATGTCAACTTTTAAAGGAGATGTTTATTAAACGGGGTTATCCCTTGAAGTTGATAGAAGACGTCATTGGTGAAGTATCTTTGAAAAATTCAGTTGGTCATTTTAAACCTTTATTAAACAGTATTGACAGTTCTACTGTTACTAACTTGGATTTGGTAAATCTGGATGGACCTATTGATTTGGTAGTTGTCAATGATATTGCACCATTAGGTGATTCGAATGAAAATATGGCTGCCACCAACACTACTTATTTCCCCTCTGAGTTAAACCTAGCTAAATTAAGTTTTATTACTACCTTTTCTATTGACGCCCCCCTAGTGAAATCGATTTATAAAAAATGGTCTTTTCTTACTGATGACCGTTTAATTAGAAAACATGTGGGGGATTTTCCATTTGTTGTCTTCAGAAAAGGTAGAAATTTGAAAAGTTTTCTTGAGTTTGGTATTCCCAAATGCCATTTACCACACTGTGGCATGTTCAAGTGTCAATCTTGCCGTTGGTGTAAATATATTAATGTTACATCCTTTTTTATTATTAATGACTTAAAATACCAAATTAATGGTAAATTCAATTGTAACACAAGAGGGGTTGTATATTTAGGCTTGTGTTCCAAATGTCCTACATTTTATGTAGGAAAAACTGAGAGACCCCTGAAAAATAGAATTTACGAGCATTTGTATGCAATTGAGAAGAAGAACTTAAATAATGCTTTGGCAAGACACATTAATGCCTTTCCCAACCATGAATTTAGATTTTTAGTTATAGAAAAAATATTTGACAACATGAAACATAATAGAGATTTAAGGCTGAAAGAGAAGGAATTGATTTGGCAACTCAAGCTTAACGCTTTGACTTTGCCAGGACTGAATGATTCAGTATCTATTAAAAGTGTTCTAAAATTGAGGGCTTTAACACGTTGAAGTCCCATTTAAGCACCTGTTAGTCATGTTTGTTTTGACTGGGTTTGTTCCCCTGGATTGCTTTTGATTATAGGTGGGAATATATTGTGTCTTTCCTTGTCATTTTTTTGAAATCATGAATGCTATATTTATAAGTATTTAAAAATGGATTTGTATATACATGGGTTCACACACCTTTGTATACATATAGGTGTATGTACATATATTGTTTTTACCATTTTTTACATATTACATTTTATGATTTTGAAGGGAACATTCATTTTCTGTTCCTTTTTCTAATTAATTTGCATTTATGTGTATCTTTAGTTGAGGTTACATTTTTGTGAAATTGTGACTTTGGGTAACAAGGGTAGGTTTAGCTTGGATGTGGATCTTAGTAGGAATGTTGTGACTTTAAATTGTAATTGTTTTTTATATGCAGGAAATGACGTCACTACTATTGAATTTATAAATTGTATTTGTTCATTTGTATGCTTGTCTGAAGATGTTTGATAAACTAGTAAACGAAAGCGCTAACTTTTACCGCTTATTTTGGTCCAGTGTGGTTTG
The DNA here is from genome assembly GCF_019279795.1 of Protopterus annectens. NCBI lineage: Eukaryota > Metazoa > Chordata > Ceratodontiformes > Protopteridae > Protopterus > Protopterus annectens. The sequence continues at coordinate 806,197,208 of NC_056727.1, forward strand.
TCCTCCGTTTACTTTAATGTTCTCTTAATTCTTTTTCCATATATTCCCATGACTCGTTCTCTTCCAGTGATATTGCTTCATCTTCATTTTTGTGGATTACATTACAGACTCCATTCAAAAATGACATTGTTCGTGCCATTTCAACACAAGTGTATATGCTGTCATCTGAAATGTCCTATTTCCCACATTTAGTACCATTTTGCAGTCCTTTTTTTTACATATTTTTGGCACTTGCACAGTTATCTTGTGACTGGTCAGTGGTCCGCTTGTCAAGTATTACTCCCCCATACCTACTTACTTGACTTTACTTTTTTTCAACCAGACATTCTGAGACCAAAGCAGGCTGTGTCTGCTTTATCTGAGCTTGGGTGACCATGAAGTTCTTAAATGAAAATAAGGAGTGGGAAGGCAAAAAAAAAACAAAAACAAAAAAAACTTGCAAACACACTGCATTTCTGTTGCGTAGAGTGTTTTATGGGTAGCTATGTTTTCAGTCATTTGTAATTGGCATACACTCATTCAGGAAAGCGTGTTGAGATGCAAATAATAGAGAAGTTGTTTGCTCATATATCATTTGATTGATTGGTCTCTTTATTTCAACACCTCTTTATAACCTTTAGTTTCAACAACATTGTCTAAATCTACATGTCATTCAACATTCATGTATAACTTCCCATACATTTTTCAAACTCCCATCCAGGTTCCATATATAATATTTTTGATAACACACCCCAAATTCTTCATGCCTCACTACTCAGTTCCCTTATGATGCATTTACTTCTCCCTCTGGAGTGAGTAACCAGCCTACTTCATTCTAATCCAAGACAACAGTCATGTCACCTATTCATTCCTCAACTAAATAAGAGCTTATTATCCCATTACAGGTAAGTGTTGTGGGTCAAAAGGTCATTATTTATATGAAAAGACCCTCCTTCCTTACCTAAATCCCTCCTCAGTATGGCATTGTGGCTTATCTTCTATTGACTACTGCAAAGCAGATGTACTGTATACTCTCATGCAAGCCTTCCCAGCATTGTGCAGCACAGAGTCACCTAGTAACCCATAATCCTTTGAGGAATACCCTTATACTCCTGTGCATTTGTCTTGTAGCAGGACTGAATCACCTCTCCATCAAAACTGGATGAATTGACCAATGGCATTCAATGTGGCTACTTTCCAGATACGCATAAGCATCTCTAATTTTTAAATTAGTGATACAATTTAAGATCCGTTTTCCATTTCCATACAAGTATCAGTCTCAGTAACAGTAGCAGGTCAAAAACAAATTTATAGTGCACCCTTTAAGTGCTGTTGCTGTTAGGTATAAGGGAAGGGACATTCCTTCACTCTTAAGAGTACCTGAATATCTTTTCTGCTATGTCCACATAAGTTTACAGACGTCAGTCTATAAGGAATGTATTTAAATTAGGGCAGTATTTAAAAAAATGTCCCTGATTTTTTCCCTTGCTTGCTCTGTATGTGACAGCACTTGCTAAGTGCTTTACTAGCTTTCAAAGTTGGTAAAACAGTTTGGCTTTTTTCTGTTAGCTAGTACCTTGAGAAGATAAAACTCCATGTACTACAAAGAGTTGTGATTGGGTTTGACTGATCATAACCCATTATTGTGTGTTTTTGACATGGAGACCAAGATTCACTTCTCAAGCTTCACCCTCTAGGTGAATTTCTTTTGCATACATATTGAGAACACATAAAAGTATGGTTATGATCAGAGACCTGACCAGAACTCTTTTTGTATATAATTTCCTACCACAGAATTTTAGTCAATGATATACAATGAGATCATGGATAACATTCGTTTTTATATTAAACTATTCCCCCAAAAAATGAACACATTTTTCAGTGTCAAATGCCATTTTAGAAAAAATATTTTTTAAATGCAAAATTGCTCTATTTTTCTTTATCAAGATGACCAAATGTTTTAACACCTGCAGCCAAATAAATTGTCTATGAAAGGCTTTTTATTTCTTTACCTCAACAAGTAATGTTGGTAAAGTAAAGTAATTCTATATCTCAAAGCATTTTGAACAGGATCTGGCTTATTCATATTTCACATCACTGTCTAACTAACCACTGTAATTTCCTAGCTCTTCTTCCCCAGACCACTACAGCATAAAACAGATTTCTTTTTTTTTTGTTTTGTTTTGTTCTGTGGGATGTACTTATCCACATTTCTTTAACATAGTAGCTTCTTGCTGTACCCTGGGGTTATATTACATTCTTCTCTATCCCTGCTTCAGCAGTTAAATGTAGCTACATTTCTCATCATCACTGCTTGATTGGCACTCATCTTCAGACACAAAACTCACATCTCAAAGACTCACATTTCTGTACAATCTGCAAGAATATGATGGTTTATGAATCCAACATTTCATATATTTCTGGAATAATTTTCTGGAATACCTTTATTAGGATCACTTAGAAGAACTTTTGATGCAATAGATATCTCTTTGTTGATCTGCATGTCTTTCAATATTTCACCCTGTTATTGTTTTTAATGATTCTCTGTATCCAGTTTTTTCTTTTTTGTGAGCTTCCTGTTGATGTCACATGGCCAAAGAAATCCCTTGACTGTTGCAGCTCCTCTGTTTCCATCTGTTTCTCCTGTAATGGAACTGGAAAAAGAGTTTGGAATTTTCCCTAGTGTTCTGACTAAATATCCCTTCATCATTATCAGTTCTACCATTGTTCTGTAAAATTAAGCTGGGTGACTCTTGGATGAATTAACTTTTCTGCTGGAGATCAGGGTTCAGCAAGGGCATGATATTGCTAGAGCTGTTGTTCATTGGTGTAGGTGGTGCTGTTAATGAGAGTCCAGCAAGGCATAGGTATTGCATTAGGCCCCTCACAACACTTGAAGAACAAAAATGGGTAATTAATTATTACTTCCTCACAGGATAAACACATCGATTGATAAAGCAGTTTTAATTATCTGTTTGTTACGTCAGGTGCTGTAAGGACCTTAATGCAATACTTGTCCCTTGCAGTAGCTTGGGCAGCAGCATCTATGTTAAATTCTGATAACATTATAATGCATGCATATGCACTTTCGTTTTGGTTTTAACAAGTCTAGCTTGTACACAAAAAAACTATATATAGGCAAAGATCCACAAATCTGTTATAGAGAGGAGATCCCTTGAACACCTCTCTCCTATCTGCCCAAAGCTCACTACATCTCATTGAAAAATGTTGTTCTCCTGATGTGACAAGTTCAGAGGGAGGAGTCTTTTTCACTGAGTTGAGTTTGACAAAAGGCTGGATTCCGTAATGTACACAGAATCCGGTGAATTACCTCAATATCAACAGAAAAGTTGTGGAGAACTAAACATGCCACAGTGAAATCAGAATATCAAGACGCACCACAGAGTATGTCAGTATTAGTGATGCACCATATATCAAGTGCAGGTATTCTGTAAGTAATGAAAAATTGCTGTCAGGCTGTAATGCACATAAACAGCCATGGAAATCACAATTTAAGCAGCCTGAGATTCATAAATACATATCTATAACAGAATCACTCCAGTAAGTTTACAGACAAATACAGAATACCTGAGTAACTCCATTATTATGAAAATATGCTAACTATCACTTAGAGACTTGGATGGATACCATAGATTTTTAAATATAAAAATTAAGAAAGTCAAGAAGCAATCATGGCCATATCGCCACAGATAACATAAGCTAACAATGGGTGCAAAACATGTGTGGGGAACACAGATAATGCACACCCCCAAGGAAATTGAGAGATACAAAAGCAGATGCGGGGTATGTATGAAGAAAAGGGGACACATAAGAGATATGTTGGAACAGGAAAATCTGAGGGAAGGTTAGAGGGGCATGGCCATTTTTTTTTTGGTGGGGAATAGGCCCCATTTTTTTACTTTTGTAAGAAGAGAAGGAAAGGTAAATATAAGGAAAGAGGAGGAGAAAGCCATCACAGCAGGCATACCCATAGAACAAATAGCACAACACAAGACAGACAAAGGTTGAAAAAACTGTAAGAACAGGTAAGTTACGTAGATGGCACACTGCACAATGCAGGCAATGGAAAGTTGTCAAATAGGGTGGGGATGCATACCAGTCATGGTGAAATGCAGGAAGAACATATCTTCATATGCACTATCATGTTATGACATGTTGCAAACTGTGTGGCAGTCATACTTGGTTGTGCATGACAAATGTTAGATGTGTATTGTAGGGCAGCAAATAGGGATCACAGTACAGACTGGACAAATAATTCCACATCCAGGTAATCTGGGAGTAGTGCAAGTGTAAGCCAAGAAACATCACAGATGGCGAAATGCTCATCTAAGAATGCTAGATAATTCTAGCAGAGGACAGAACATTAACTCTGACCATGCATGTGAAAGACAAGTAACCAAGTACAATGCCAGACAGCAGTAGTGCATCAAAGCAGAAAAATGGCTGCTACATACACACATAGGTATACACAATCCAAATAAGCATGTAATGGAATGCATATATGTGACACACATATGCCATGTCAAAGGCAACAGACAGGTGTAGGTGTATATGTATGACTGTCTGTGGCCTAACTGGAACTTACGTGAGTACAACTTCAATACATATGTACACACCAATGACAAGAATGATGTATGTTCCAAAATATAACAGTACAGCTATATAAAATATATAAGGTTGTGCACATAGATTTCAACAATGTCCACTGGTTAACATACAAGTATAATGAGAACAAGGATGCATTGCAAACAGTAGCCAGCATCTTGTGTGCAGATGTACCACATCTGTATAATGGCCATAGAACTGACACATGTCGACCTTGTAAAAAAGCTAATACATGATGATGGGCAATAATACCAACAAAGGCAAACATATCTCAAAATATAGTAAGTGCCTACAAAGGTAAAAGAGAGGTAGACAACCTGGTCCACATCAAGGAAGATAATGATAAAGCAGGACAACAAGATAAGGTTACACATTGCAAATGCATGTGTACACCACATAGGGTGCTGTTGAAGCCAACCCAAAATGCATTTAAGCAAATGGCAAATGTATGTTACATGGGCATAATGCATTGCTGACTTTAACAAAAACGAGCATGTATTAATCACACATATACACTATTGTGAAATCATGTAACATCAGCAGGCACTGATAAGCAAGCTCAGAATTTCCATTATGTACACACATGCTATCATGCCAATGTGGAATAAACAACTGCAGTTATATGTCACAGACCCTGCTCATTACTGAGGAGAGGACAGTTGTGCACGCATCATTACAGCACATCAATGTTAAGTCAGGGACTGCTCACATGTCAAAGGTACAGTGGTGTTTTGGTGTGGATCAGACATGTATATACATCATTGAATGTGTACAGTATTTGCTGAAAGGTGTGAATTTAAGTGAATCATGTATGGATGCAGAAATGAAACATAGACAGAACATGGCTTACTGTACTGTTACTGAATAATTTCTCATTACCACAGTGTATACATGAATGTTACATTGGTGGTCTATGCAATTAGTAAAGAAGGACTGCCCATATGTATGACATACACGTATATGACACAACATGACAGCATTGCCAACATATGTCACACAACATGACATTATATCAGTGGGACAGCATGACAATTGTCATCCAAAACACATGGGCAAAGACATGTCCTTCTGTTGCACATACATGATATGCCAATATATAAATTTTAACTATATCACAGTGGTAGTGCTGGACTATGGCTGCTATGTTATTTGTGAGTTTCTGTCATTAACACACATTTGCAGTGTAACTGTTGCAGCAGTAGTTGCATGTTAACTGCCACAATGCATAGACAGCAATGTGGAAGGAAAGTCTAATGTGTTAATGTGTGTCATGCACACGTTGAAACATAATTAAATATCACAAGATATCTGCAGTGTGTGTTTGGACCTATAACACGCCAACATAGCAGCTAAATAGTAAATATGGACAAGAATGCATACACACTCCAATCACTGATATGGCAAACAGCATGATGGCAGCATTACACAATTGGAGCACATTGACAATACTTACAGACCTGTGTGGCCACCTTGGGTGGGCTGAACATCACAAATGATCTCTTGGGCTATCTCCCTGAATGAGTCATGCATAGCTTGTGCCATATTCTGAAAAATATTCTCCATCATGTCTCTCTACTGTAGGTATGAAACACATCAGCCACCACTTCCTGGATCTGATCTAAATGATTGCCTTGCTGTTATACATGGCAACATCTACTCCATGGTGCAGCATGGATGATGGAATGTGCTGGTTCAGCTTCCTTGTTGTCACCCTCATCTTTGTCATGGTTGTCGTCATTGGAGGACACTGGCAGTAACCTGGCATGTGCTTGTTGTCTACGTTTGATATCTGATCGTCCACGGGTCCCATGTGAAATCAAGATGAATCACAGCATAGAACATAAATTACTTATAAATACCTGATACTATCTATCTACATAACATTCCCGGTATGGCACAATGAATAGGCAGAAAACAGTCCTCATAAAAATGTTAAAATAGTTTATGACCAGAATTCACTGTGCCACCATATACCACAGGTTCATAGATTAGTACTGAGCCAACTGCCATTGTGAGCCATTTTAAGCTTAGCCAATTATCCCTTGTGAGACTCAAACCCTGCACCTTGTGATTGTAAGGCAAACACCTTAACCATTAGGCCACCCTCCCAACCCCTTATTATGTCAATAATCAAAATCATAACTATGAAAAGCAAATTTCCCATCAGGCCACACATTCCTACAAATATCATAGCCGACATTAAACTGAAACTAATGTGCATATCTGGAATCTAAGATACGTTCATTAACATCTCGTCCACATCTACGTTCTGCATATCAGAATATGAGAATGAAGGTGTATTAGGATACATTGAAGGTTTCATTTAAAACACCATTCAAGATGAAATAGTGCAAGCATTACCAACTACCACAATTATAATCAAGAAATTTACTGCTAGTGGATGGCTCCTCATGCACACAACACCTTCCATATGTCAGATTATCTATACTTATGGGCATGTCCAATAACAGAACTTATCAGGGATACTGTATACATCACACAATCTGAGCGGCTTAATAAAGGCCATGGAATGGCATACAATAGAAATCCTAACATGACCTGAATGGTTGTTTGTTGGCCAGCATTATGCATGGCAAGCACATGCAAAACAAACACATGCAACATATTCTAACATTTGAAGTGAACCATGCCCTAACACTTCTAATGTAGCATTCACATAACTCTAATTCGACAAAAAAATAATTGGAAAATGACTACTTAACATTTGTAGTGGGACCTGCGCTGTTTAATAATGATGCTTGCCTCAGTAAACTGTCTAGCTGAATGTCTGACAGGATAACACTATTTTTATTATTTTTCCCTTGCATGTGTTCCCTGAGGAGTTTTGTCTATGTGTGAATGTAAAATGTAGTCCATGTGTGCACGTAATGAGTCATATGAACAGCCATCAATTAACAATATTATAATGAAGACAAAGTGAAATGACAATAATGTGGAAAATATAAAAGCAATATCACAAGCAGCTGAGCCAGGCAGTATGGTCATTGGCTGACCCCACTTCAGTATCCAAATAGTAATAACATTCTATCATAAACGCCGTCACAGCCTGTGACACATGAGAATCTAGTATATGTTGTACAAACATTATTGGCTGTCTACAACTCTATGCATAACCTACCCACATTTATTAGTAATCACTATCCTACAAAATGCAATCATCATGATGCTTCTTGCTAATTATGAAGTGGTGCAAAAATGCCTATGTGTACAAGTATCCCCAAACACAGAATACAAGTATGTTTTAACAAAACTATCAATATTATTGTAGACATATGTAATGCCAATGTTGAAATGAAGGGCATATCACACAGTCTGACACTGACACTGTGAACAATGACACAGCAGACACCCATCTGGTATATGAATATATAGGCTATGCACAACAAATCAGTGACTGAGAACTGCATCCACATACAAGTGTTCCAACACATGCAAATAACCAGAGACTTGTATGTGAAACATCCATCTTAAAATCAGTTTGACAGTTAATAAATTAAACTGAACCAGAGCCACAAAATGATGACAAAACTTTTAATTCAACACATCCACAGTAAGCGCTTTCATCCACCAAGGACTTCTTCAGACTGTATAATGTGTTAAAAAAAATACAATCATTAAATACACATGATCTATGATGTCACATGAGATAATTTTTTCCATTTAAGGAAATCAATGAACTCCTTCCTGTCATTCAAACCAGGTGGATGGCAAGCGTTCAACACATGAAGTTTTGGAAGCAGATAAAAAGTTTGATGCTGAAGAAGAATTGAGTTGGAAGGAGTATGAATGGCAAGTAAAACTGAAAGGTCAGATACATTTTTTAACATAACAGACAAATTAAGCAACATCCCTCTCTTCCTCTACTGCTCCTCCAGCCTGTGTATCCCCTCAATGTACAGGACATGGTTATAGGTCCTGTCCTCCTCACTTGCAAAAGGAAAAGAGCAACTATGAATGATGTAGTCCTCAAATAACAGTGATATACAATGCTCAGATCAGGTTCTATAAGCTTTTCTGTTGAAGAGTGTCACAGAATCACCATGCATATCTTGTAATTTTGCACATAATCTTTTACATCTTGTAACAGAATTGAGCACAGTCTAGAGAACCTGAGATTCAAACCTGCAACTCTAAGCTATGTCCACACACTCTAATCCTGACATCTGCCGGTTTAGCTAATCCATCTTGTCTAATAGTGTATGGTGCAAATGCAGTGAAGTGACTTGCAGAGGATGGACAGTGGCATGTATCACATAGCTTCTGTTATCAGATAACTACAAGCTGCTGTACACCAGGAACAAAGTAATGCATGTGGGAGGATTACATAGAAAGATAACCACTGGAAAAGAACACATCACAAATCTCAAATTAAATGCATATATCATTGTATCTTCCTGTTCTGCATACCAGCTGTATGTCCAACCATCTAATTTCCTTCAAAGATAAGGTTGATGAAGTGAATTTAATAATGAGTGAAAAAATTACACCTGAAATCAATTTTTCAAATGACAGTGTGGCATCCCTCCTCTGGACCAGTGATCAAGAAACCTCAGTCTTCACCTCTGACACTAGTTGTGAGCGTTCACAGTGAGATAAACAGACATACACACAGTAGACTCAGATGCAGTCCTCTGTACAAAGTACAATTTCCTTTAAGAGCACACAGGGAATGCACACTCCAGTCCTGGGGCTGGGCTTTCTCTCCAGACCCCAAACAAGACTCCCCACTAACCACTAAAGAACTGAGTTCTTGGCTGGGTGCTCCAAGCCAAGTCCTCCATCACCCTCTCTATGAAATCAGTGCTGACAGTGTCCCTATTCAAAGTAGCTGTCACACACATGCTCTTTGAGATTTGATTTTCACACACATACACCCACCTGGGAAAGGCTGGCACAGCTTACCCTCTATACCACCTCTACCCAGACTATAAGGTAGATTCACCTGCCATCAGGACACCAATGCTACCTTAAGGTTCTTACAAGGGTACCCAATTACACTTAGCAAACTTAATATTTATACAAATGGTAGAGTTTAACCAAGCAGCAAGACTTTCAGGAACATGGAGCCAGAGTGCCACTAAATAAATGCAAGTACTCTCAAAGGTTAAATATTTTCTAAAAGACCAGCCACAATGAAAGGTTTAGATATAGTTAATAATAAATAATAAAAAAAATGAAAATACTGAAGTTCTATTTACAATAAACACAAGAGTTTCAATCACAGGGATTATAAAAATTACTGATGGAAAGACTCAGACAGATACAGAAAAAAACATTTAGCTAATCTCACTATATTTTCCTAACTGACTGAAGAATTACTGTTCCCTAGTTACTTACTAATGCAAGACAATATGAACGTGGATGAGTGTGTTGTCAGGTCCGAAAATTGAGTGCACCCTTCACATCTGTCACTAATATTCAAATGCAATTTCAGTACTGGCTGCAGAATGACATCACATTTGGTCACTTGACTCTATGGTTCCCTCGCTGCTCCCTCACTAGAAACTGAGCCAGGATCTGGCACTGATATGTCACAATACACACATAGAACTTTAGCTAAGGTTTATTACAGCATCTGGAAACTGTAAAACAATTCCAAGACTTCCACCCTTCCTGCAGAAACTAACAAGCTATTCTCTAGTACTACAGGGTAGCAATTACTTCACCACTAAGGACAATACAGCAGGATCCTAGACCAGACGTTTTACAGACATTGCATCTCTGGCTGCATTGAGACCTGTGAGAGATAAAAATCTTTACTGCTTAAATCAAGTCATTTCATTTCAGGCTATTTTTATTAAGGATAGCTGGGCTGAGCTTAGTCCCTTCCCTTCCAGTATCTTCTGTTAAAATATATTCAGTTCATCAGTTACAACAATACAGTCTGACATGCTTGTATATTTTTTCTGTCCAGCAGAACCCACTATTGATACATTTTTAACACAAGCAGCTTTGCAAATACATTTCTAACACAAGCATCTGTACAAATCAGTTTAATATTCAAATGACATATAATTCTCTACAAAACTCCAGCTAGCTATGCTGGCATATTTACATTTACACTGCCCTACTCTACCTGGCACAGCTAGCACTACCTCACATCATTACAGACAGCATATTCCACAAAGCATTTTGACAGAAATGTAACAGTCTTTTCCAAACTTTATACATAACACTGTATTTAAAGAGGTGCTGTAGACAGAACATTATATATTATGGAGATATTCGTAGAAATCCAGTGAAGACTGTTATTCATAAGTAGGCACAAAATAACCATTAATATAAATAAGCAGGTATGTAAAGCAGAGTTTTTAGCAATAATGTGTGAAAGACACATTGATAGGCATATAATAATATGTTTTCCATATGTGGAGTTGAACCCACGGCATGCCATCATATGTACACTCTGGCCGATTTGTTTGCAGGGTGAGGTAACATCCAGTAAATGTTTCTTCTAAACAAACAGTGCATGTGAGTATCTATATTCCTGCAGATGAAGGATGAATACAACAACACCAGACATGACAGCTATAGGCCACAAATGACTGCTATCAAGATATATTAAAAAGGAAAGGATATGTGTATGCAGTCAGACACGCATTCCTCTTGGGTTAAACAAACATGACTGTAATAAGAATGTTCACTTTATTAAGAAGAATGGGGTAAGGAAGTTATTTATGAGTTATTATTCACACACAGACAGGTAGACTAGGCAATACTATCATAGTATTAAGAATAACTATGAAATATGTAGTCACCAGCAGCCTAGGTACTATAAGTGTCAATAATACATGACTATTGTGGATGTGTGAAATGTTGTTATTTGATGGAAAACAGATGCACATCTACAATGTTCAATATTATGTACATTGTAAACATTAGTAAATAAATAAAACCCATGGGTTTAGAACCCAGACTTATATGGAGAACAGCCACCATGTCTTCTTAATTATCCAGATGAGCTAATCGTCAGGAGAGCTATTTAATGGTTTTAAAAGGCATGTATCTGATATATTTGTGATACATTTATATCTCTAAATTTTGTATGAATGCTCCGGTATATGTAGAATTGTAACACTTACTGTAGGCATCCACTGGCTGTCGATGCACCTCAGCAACCCTCACATGAAGCTCCTCTGTGCCCCTCTGATGCAGGTCATCATAGCAGTGGTGAACCTGCACTCCTGTCTGGTAGATCCTCATATGTCATCAATGTTCCCCCGCAATCCAGTTCTAAATGTCGATCATCGCAAATTTCTGTGATCTGGCTCTTCTGCAATACTCCACTCCAGCACAGATTAGCCATTTCAATAATGTTGATAATTTCGATAATCTGATGCAGGAAAAACACAGATCTGAAAATTGCTCATTGAGATGCTACTCAGTTTGCAGGTAGTAATGACCCGATTTGTATACGCATCAAAATCAATATTTAAAAGTGACATTTATGAGATCGCTATCAGATCATTGGGAGATAGCAGGCACATATTACACATGGTCCCATTTAGCAATGCCTATTGGGTACTTGTGCAGAGCACCTTCCCATTATGCCAAGCTATTGGTTAATGTGCCAAATTTCTAGAACTTACATGGATGTGCACAAATGGGATGCCAAAACAATTTTAATGAACCTCATTAATTTTGCACGACACGAATGGTACTTCTAAGATGTATGCACATTTCAGTTATACCTGAGTTATAGTAGGTGGCTGCAAAGGTAATTTGACACCTACTAGCATTGCTGTTTTGGGGAAGAATAGCTCATTATAGACTTATGTTAACATGACATTATCAAATGTATCTTTCTAGACTGATTAAGTTATGGAAAATGTGTGCCTTATGAACAATGTTTGTAACTTACTGGAGTTGTGTGTGATCTACCTGGATGCATACAATAACTGACATCTGCATCAAGGACATCATGTAATTTTCCATATGCACTTGTACAGACAGATGTAAATAGCAAAACTGAACATTACATAAAGACAGATTTACGGATTTTTGGTATATCTTTTGAGTGATTCCATACACACTATGGTGTATGTACAGAAAACTACAGAAGCCATTATCCATATCTTGCTATGTAGTATGTATTCCTTTTCCATTATGAATATTTATTCAATGATGATTCTTAAAGCAAGTCAATACTTAAAGGATTCATATTATCTTTGGCCTGCTTATGGATCCTGAAGGTTTTCTAATGCTTTCCGTAAGTTGTTCTATTGATAATTTACAGATATTCTCTGCTAATGTGGATGGCATTCACTGCTCATTAATGATTGTGTTTATATAGTCATTATATATTAAAAGCAATATGACAGATTGTTTTAAACTACTTGTCTGTTTGGACTCCAATTGCTACAGCCATAACACATTTCTGGTGGACAAATATGTTTGTGTAGTATGTTAATATGAAATGCATGTAGACTCCTGTGGCACGATGTTGTATTTGTCCTTTCATTCCCCAGCTATTCAGTGTAAAGAGTTTGAATCCCCCAGATAGTCTCTACAGCACCATCTTCCCATGAGGACATGTCAGGTGTCTATTATGGTTGCATTCCTCACATATGTCAGGTATGTTGGATATGTAACATAATTTTCAACTCCCTGTTATATAGATTCCGTGGCCTATACACAGACAAGACCTCATGGTAAGTCATTGTTATCTGTAACATTGCAGTGAGATATATGTGTCATATTTCATTAATAATTCACACCATGTGATGTAAGTACATTCTCCTGATCTGTCATCTGTCACTTCTTTTAGCACATCAGCTGCCTTTATCCTCCATTAGTCCTGCCACTGATCCCGATGTGGGATCTGATGTGCCTCAGTATGGCCGCATGGCTCCTGGCACACAGGACACTGACAAGATGATACAGTCTGGCCCAGATGGCAACAGTCATGTGGAAGTAAACTTGTTAAGCCATTCTGACAATGAGGGGACATCAGAAGGTGAACAGGATTAGGCCTGTGGACAACTGTCCCATGTTGAGACTGCTGCTGATGTTGACAGTTCCGCACAAGACATTGATACTGATCATCACAGTAGACATAGATGTGCAGCTGGTGTGCATGGGCATGTGTCAGAAGGTATCTGCATACTCTTACATGTGAATGAACATTCCCAGTAATGTCATGGATCTGACATCTGTACACTTGCCCATATCAGCTGGGTGTGCTGCATGAAAGACATGAGGACAGACACGGTAAGGTCATTGCATCATTGGCTGCACAGAATGAAAGTACTGTATGTTATCTGTAGCATGGTCAATAGAATCCCTGGCCATGACAGTACTACAGTAGTGCTGTAGTACAAGCAGGGTTCTATGTGCCCTAACTGTGCTTAGCCAATTGCCACATGGGACAGGCAGGCACCCTCTAAGCAGACCAAACATTGCCCATCGGGCATCAATGTCAGTGCTCCAAAGTGCACAAACTTCTGATGCTGTCCCATCTGATGTGTGCCCAGCAATCATGACCAGACAATCAAGCTGCAGTCATTCCCCTTGCCACAGTGTGTCAACATATGCTAACATCACCCCATCAGTCTCTTCTGTGGAGCAATCTGGGCCAAGTGTTTCCATACATCGTAGGGGCAGACTGGACTGCGGTGTGAGCCATCAGAGTGGGTACCCTAGACTTTGTTAGAGTGGCACTGACAATTGATCCACTCAGTCCAGCAGTGTCAGTCTCACCAGTGGTGATGATGATTGCTAGGCAGAACACTGACAATGTCATCTGTCTGTGCTTTCTTTGATATGGCCGATGCCATGGGAGTCCAACAGTTTTACTAATCATAGCTTACTCAATTTATTATATTAGTTTATTATCCATACATTGCATTGATATATTTTGCTTGAGATACGGACAACAGTCCTGCATTATGTCCTGAGTTGTTTTCCTATTTGCATCTTTTTATAGTGGACAGACAGGAATGTGTTTCACAGATGCCTGTACCTTATTGTCTGCCATACACAGACACACCAGTATGAGTTTGTGTGCATACCTATGTCACTTGTGCCCTGAATTGATGACCCCTGTTGTGACAGATTTGTATATGTTAATACTGTTATATGTTATGATTATGTTGTTATGTGTAATACTCAATGCGTACATCTACTAGGTAATTTCCATTAGATGCAATCCATACTGCTGTGAGGTGCAACACCTGGCTATAAATGTTTAATATGTACAACTGTACATGTGGCTTGTCATGACTTGAAGTTATGTGTCAGATGCTGCTGTGTTGCCTGGCCCTGCACTTGTGGTCACATTAATCATATCACCTGCTCCTGTGTCTTCTGATTCTGTGCCCTGCTCCTCCTCTGATACCAATGGGATGTCATCTTCAGACATCTGGAGTTCATGGGATAGCTCACCCACACATGCAGATGGAAGAACACCATGTGTTGATATCACATTGTGCATTGCAGCACACACAGTTATCATCTGTGCCACCTTCTCAGGTGTTGATTGCAGTCCTTCCCTGGATATGTCCAGACATCTGAACCTAGCTTTCAGTACACCAAACACATGCTCAATGGTATTTCATGTTGTTGCATGCACTCTATTGTAGGCTTCCTCTGCAGGGTTTGATGGTTCTCTGTATGGAGTCATTAAGCATGTCTCAGGTGGATAACCACAGTCACTTGTTGTGAGAGTAAACAAATATATTATCAGCATTTTTATAGTTGAAAAGGATGCCATCCTAGCTGTGTTCCTGTACTTACCCAGTAGCAGTTCCTCAGGTATTTCACCTTGCTGGAATGTGTCCATCAGCCCACTTTCCCTCCATATGGCAACATCATGGACACTTCCAGGGTGTGTTGCCACAATGTTTGTTATGCTGCCATCTGCTGCACACATGAACTGGCAGTTCAGGAATGGACACCCCTTTCTGTTGATGTATCTGTCTGCTTCTGGATGAACTGGGATCTTGACAGGGGTGTGGGTGCAGTCTATTGCACCAAGTACATGCGGGAAGTTTGCAAGGTTATAGAACTGGTGCATAACAGTTCTCTGCTCCATGGGGTAGATGGAAAGTGTATATAGTCATCCACCTTGCTAAACACTGCTGCCAGGAAGTTTGGCAGGATACAACTGACAGCTGTCCTTTACACTCACACAGCATCCCCATTTGTCTCTGGAATGTCCCAAATACAAGTACAGCTAAACCGAGGCAAACCTCTGTTTCAAAAGGGATGGAGTTGCCTCACAATGTCTGCACAGACATGTGAGGCAAACATGTTGCACACAACTTGCACCAACTGTCTGTCTAGGCAATATTTGTAAATTGTTGATCTGACAGTTGGCTTAGTTGCAGCCTTGCTCTCACTCTAGCTGGCTGCCTTCTAGGGCACATAGCCACATCCTCCTCCATGGCTTGCAGTATTGTAGCCTGTTGCAGTTCATTCATTGGAGGTAACATTTTTTTAATTTTTTGGCTCACAGACAGAACCCAGGAAGTTAGAAGTGGGTAGTCCACCTCTACAAAGATACCAGTCAGAAATGGAGTTCTTCAGGGATCGGTCCTGTGACTGCTCATTTTTGGCATTTACTTCTCTGAAGACAAGGCCAATGTCAAGGGCCTCTGGATAATGTAAATGACTGCAAATTAGGACCAGTCACAGAATCCCCCATTGACACAAATGTTCTCCAGGAAGGGCTGACACAAATAACTTGTGTCAAAGTCATGGACTAAAACTAAATGCCAAAAAATGCATAATATTTTCTTTTGGGATAAGTCATCCACCCCTGGTAACTTTCATATTGACAACACACCCCTAACAGTTGACTCAGAAGTTAGGGACTCGGAGACACTCATAGGCAGTAAGCTAGCCTTTGACCATCACTTGTCTACATTACTGAGGAAATCATTCTATGTTGTGCAACTTATAAGCAAAGGAATGGAACCTAGGGCATTGTTCAATTTCTCCTTTGGTATGTACCTAGCCAGGCACATCCAACAACTGGAACATCCACAAAGATTTCTCACTAAAAGAATACATAGGCATATAGGAAGTTACTAGGCTAGTGGCCCTAGAGGCTTTACAAGCCCAGCCATGTTAATTCCAAGTATCCCATTTGTTCTTTTTGAGTAGCTCACAGAAAGAATTTATGATTATGGGATGACATGGTTGACAGGCCTCGTTGCTTTGTCAGAGATGGCCTCCACCTGTCACCACTGGGATTCTGCATCCTGGCCAAGAATCTCGCCTTCCCCATTGTGCCTTTTTAGGCAATGTCCCAAAAACAAATCTTCCAACATAAAAGATCTGTAAAAAACAAATAGAAGGTCATGCTGCTAAATGCTAGGAGCCTTAACCTGAAAATGCACTCACTGGAGGCTCTCCTTGTACTGGAAGATGCCGACATCTGTGCAGTCACAGAAACCTAGTTCAGGGCTATGGGAGCATCCCTGCCTTACCAGGCTATATGTCATTTCACACATTCCAACCACAAAATGAGGTTGGGAAGACTAAGGATGGTGGTGTCTCTATCTTCATTAAGGACAGGCACTCCTCCAGACTGGTCTGCAGTATGATGCACTGGAACTACTCCAGGTGTAACTGACAGCTGGCAAGACAACCATCCAAGTTATAGCCACTTATAAAGCCCCATCCATGACTTAGGGCATCCACTCCTCTTACCTGGATCTACTTGACTCCGTCAAGGTCCCCCCTAACACCCAGATCCTTGGTTACTTCAACTACCCCACCATAGATTGGGTAAACTTTTCCTGCACTAATGCACTCATTCAATGATTCCTTGACATCATCACTTCTAACACACTAGACCAGCTCATCACATCCTCCACAAGGGGAGATAACATTCTACACTTGGTTCTCACCAAATGGGTGGCCACTGCACCACTCGCATAGTATGTTCTTCCCTGGTGAGAGCAGATCATTGGACTGTCTCATTCGAAGTCTCTATCCCACCCCCACAAGCTGTAATCAAGCTAAAAATCTTCTCGAAATCTGACTACAACCTCTTAAGGGAGGTAGCTTCACGTCACCGCTGCCTCAGAGGATGGAGACAACTATGCTGAACAGTACACCAATGCATTATACAAGCAGCTGTACAACTGCATGGACTCAGCCATACCCAACAGAACTAAAACCTGCTCCTCAAGGGAACACAAACCTGTTTGGTGGACATCCTCTATCAACAGGCTTTACAACAAAAGGAAGAAACTGTTGTCCAAGGGTCAAAAAGGAACAAATTCCAAACTGGAGAAAATTGAGTATAATGCCCAGTTTGGTATGTACCTCTCCAAACATCTGCACCAACTGGAAAGGCCACAGAAATACCTCACAAAGAAAATCCATGGCCTTCAACACCTGTCCTATGTGGACAAGCTCAAATCACTATCACTCTACTCTGCATCATACATATTGCTCAGAGGTGATCTGTGTTTCGCCAACAAGGCAATCTTGGAGCCTGCCCTACTAGAGGTGCTCCATATTCATAAGTCTAACTCCTTGCACATTACCCACTCAAAAGACCTGAAGCTAATATGCAACATCAACAAAACCTGCTGGAGAGACAGGTTTGTCTCCCAGAGGCTGCCCTGTCTCTGGAATAGACTTCCCATACACGTCAAACAGAGTACATCACTGACCCTCTTCAATCACAACATTGATGACTGGATGGGAAACCACAGATCTGTCCCAGGGGTTCCACCTGTGTCCCTCATTGACAGGGGCAACAAGTGCTGACTGAGGTTTCTTTTTGGGGATAAATTCTTGGCAAGGTTTGTAAGGGCCCCAGGGCCATTAACCTAGTAACCTCCTATGATCCTATGAACAGAGTGGGTCTGTGTTCAAAACCGGTTACCCCTGTTCATGAGGAACATGGGTGCCACCCCAGGGGTGAATTTGCAGTCTCCCATCCAGTTATCTGGGTTGTGTTTGAATGGGGTCAGTAAGGGGTTTTAATAGGAAGTCTACTCCAGAGAAGCAGCAGTCTCTGGGAGACATAGCTGTCTCTCCAGCATGTTCTGTTAATGTCACAAGCTAGGTTGAGATTTCTATAGTGAGTGACTCTTTTGCTATTTGACTTGAGGATGTGCAGCATTTCCATTAGGGCATGGTTGGAGATTGCCCTATAGGCCAGGTACAAGTCACCTCTCAGTGACCTATAAGATACAAAATAAAGTGACAGGGCTTTCAGCCTGTCCATGTAGGTCATGGTTTTGTGTCCCTGTATTTTCTCAGTGAGAAATTTCTTAGGTCTCTCCAGCTGCTGCAGGTGTCTAGTGAAGTACATGGAAAAGGGTGCATTTTACTCTATTAGTGGTCTGATGAGGGTCGAGTACAGTGGAGTTATAACATCCCTTGATCTGGATGCTATGATCTTGCCTATGAGGTGCACTACGTAGAAGGCTTTCCTTCACACTGTTGAAACTTGGTGGTCAAAGTTCAGATTGCTATTAACCTGTGTTCCCAAGTCTTGCACCACTGGGTTGGAACACAGGGGAATGCTATCAATATTGTAATTTGTATGGAATTCCCTTTTGCCAAAGGAAATAATAATGCATTTTTTGTATTTAGGTTTAGACCATGGCTTTGGCACCAGTCATTTATTTGTGTTAGCCCTTCTTGTAATATGTTGATATTTTTGGGGGATTCATTGATTGCTCCCAATTTGCAATCATCAGCAAACTTGGTTAGCCAAAGGCTGTCTACTTTGGCCTGGACTTTTGAGAAATAGATGCAAAACAATAACAGGCCTAGCACAGACCCCTGTAGTACTCCACTAGTGACGGGTCTACTCGTGGAGGTGGAGTCACCAATTCTGACAGAGTGTGTATTGTCGGTGAGCCAAGTAACCACCCATCTAGCAATGTAAAGGTTAATCCCTATCTGAGAGAGTTTCTCAATGATGCCAGAGTGGGGAATTGTGTCAAAAGCCCTGGCAAAGTTGAGAGAGGCTGCATGCACACTGTCTTACCTTTGTCTATGGCCTTGGTGACATTCTTAAAGAAGTTTACCAGGTTTAATAAACATGATCTACCCTTAATGAAGTCAAACTTAGTTGGGTCTAGTATTTGGAGGTTACCTATTTCCTTGTTGATAAGGTCCATGATAATTCTTTCCATAGCCTTGCAGATGAGGCTGATAAGATGTGGGTCTGTAGTTCCCAGGGTCATTTGATGGCCTACATTTGTGTGGTAGGATTACTTTTGCTGTTCTCCATTCTGCAGGAACATAGCCATTCCTCAAGCTATGATTGAAGAGAATGCCAAGTGGGTCCAGTAGGTTTACTTATTTATTTATTTATTTATTTGACATTTGTTGACTGGGTATGTCAGTCTGGGCATGTGCTCTTTTTCAGCGGAAGCCCCCGGAGAAATGCTCCAAAGTTAACATAAAACATCAATTAAACAATAAGTAATACAATAGGTAGATATCAGAGTAATGAATAGAGCAAGTTAAACATTTGCACAACCAAAGTCAAATAGTGCTCCAGTTGACAAGTAATAAATTATAAAACAAGGGAAGATATTCTAAATACAGATAATTAAGTCAGTACACAGTATCAATGTTATAAAAAATATTACAGAGGAAGTATGGAGGCCAATTATAGACAGAGCAGATATATTAGTGAGGAAGAGAAAACCTCAGAGGTTTTGTTTTAAATTGTTTAGTAATCAATCTGGGATGTTATGTGGTCCCATTGAAGCCGTGTCTTTTTTAGCTTTGGAGAGCACAGAGATGACCTGTTCTCTAGAGATAACACTAGGCAGAGGGCTGGTATCAGGTATGCTTTGGGATATGGTAGGTGAGGATAGGAGCGGTGAAGCTTGCACTGAATCTGTCAACTAGCAGGTTGGCAATATGTTCTGGTGTAGCACAAGTGATCCCATCTATAACCAGTTTGGCACATAGCTGGGCATTCCCTTTTAGACTTCTGACCTAGTTAAAGAATGCCTTATGATTATCCTTGAGTAGAGATGCAATTTTAGTTTTGTAATTTGCTTTAGAAGGCTTGACAAGATTTCTGATTTTCTTGTTTAGGCTTAGGAAAGAACTCTTCCTCTGCAGAGTGATATCTCTCTTGCTTTTGGACAAGTTTCTTCCTCTTGTTATATAATCTGTTTACACTAGAAGTCCACCACGGTGGTTTGTTTTTACAGGAAAACCTGGTTTTGACCAGGTTAGGTACAGCAGAGTTTATGCAGTTGCTTAAGTGTTTGTACAGGGCATTTGTGTACATTTCTGCATAGTGATCATTGATATCTGTGATTGTGAGTGGTATGAAGTTTTTATACCATTGCTTAGTAGGCTGTAGTTAGCATTGGTAAAGTTCTTTTTTAATTTTTGTTTTTGTGATGGTGTCAGTTCCAGTAGTTACTTCCAACAAGACTGATTTGTGGTCTGACCTAACCAGACAGGGCATCACGCATGGGGAAGTAGAGTGACATCCCCGTGTTGGTGAATACTATATCAAGAACATTAGAGCCCCTAGTGGGAGTGCAGACTATCTGTTCTACAGCATTTGTGTTAACAAAGTCCAGGAACCTCTGGGCAAGTGTGTTTTTCCTCATGTATGTCCACCATTCTGTGGAAGGATAGTTGAAATCTCCCATGACTAGGGTATTGGGCTATATGGTGAGGCATTCCAGTAAATAAAGGTAGGTGGCATGCTGATCCTGGTTCATGGTGAGGGATCTATAGCTAGCAATGATGTGGTATGGTTCTACAATGTTCTACAGAACTATGGGTACCATTCACTGTGCTATCCATCAGAGTGGGTATCCTTCGATAGCAAAGCTGCTGTTTCAGATTTTTCTTATTTCTAAATGCAAAATGTGGTTGTCCACCCACTATGTTGGCAGTATCCCCATCTGCTAGCAACATATGCTAATTTTGTCGTATGATGATTTCAAACCTTTTCACATCTCTTGTATATGGTAAAACCATCAGAATGTATAGAAACATGCAGTAGGTGGATTGGACACTCTAAATTGGCCCTAGGTGTGAGTGTGTGCATGTGTGTACCTTCTGTGGAAGGTTGGGCACCGGGCTGGCAACTTGACACTGTAAAACTCCACTGCCAATCATGAGCAGACAGATGATCTGCTGTGGTGACCCCTAACCGGGAAAAGCCAAAAGAAGAAGAAGATAGAAGCATTTCCTGACTATGGTGAAAGCATGATGATAAAAATCAGAGTTGCCCATAGCCATACCCAGGTCTCTTATGACTGTATCTGTCTGGAGGAGTACTATGTTTGACATAATTGATAGGATTAGTATTTTAAAAAATGCTACTATGCTGCACTTTTTCATTTAGGCATGTGCATATTTCAGCTCTTGTTAGAGCAGTTTAGCATCTGTAGATATGAAGATAACAGTGCCCATTTTGCAGTCATTTACAAACTTGGTCAACCACTTCTTCTTCTTTCGGCTTTTCCCAGTTAGGGGTCACCACAGCAGATCACCTGTCCGCTCATGATTGGCAGTGGAGTTTTACAGTGTCGAGTTGCCAGCCCGGCACCCAACCTTCCACAGGAGGTACACACATGCACACACTCATGCCTAGGGCCAATTTAGAGTGTCCAATCCACCTACAGCATGTCTTTTGGGATATGAGAGGAAACTGGAGCACTCGGAAGAAACCCACGTGACTACAGGGAGGACATGCAGACTCTGCACAGAAGGCACCCCAGCTGAGGATTGAACCGGAGAACCTCTTGCTGTGAGGTGGCAATGCTAACCACTGCACCACTGTGGCTGCCCCTTACCCAACCACACTTTATGGATATTGACTTGGACAAGGCACAGCAATGAACTCTGTAGTACCCCATTCATTAAAATTTTGCATTTAGAGATGATACCAGTACCTTTCACAGCTTGGACCTGTTGGACATACAGTTTGCAGTCCAGTGGGCAAATAGTAGTTTTGCATTAGGTTTCTTTAATTAGGCCTGTTTCATTTTTCAGTAATACCTGTATGGTAGATAATGTCAAAACCCTTGACCAAGTCAAGAGATGCAATAAGCATAGATTGACTACTGTTCACAATCACTGTAACCTTATCAAAGAAGTTTACTAGGTTCAGGGAAAAGGACCTACCCTTCAAAAAATAAACTAAATGGGGTCTAGATAAGTTAGGTTGCCTATGTCTGCATAACTACGTTTTGCTATGATATATCAAATGGCTTTGTATAAAAGACTGGTGAGACTAATGGGTCTTTTATTACCCGAGTCTCTAGAGGGGTTAGCCTTGTGTGTGGAAATCACAGTGGCTGTTTACCAGGTATCTGGCATAAACTATGTGGACATGCTGTGATTGAATTGCTTAAGTAAAGGCTGGGATACTGTGTACTTTACAATGATGAAAATGCAGTTTATAATGTTATTTTTCCATAGAATCACTTTTTTTTAGCTTTTGACAGAGATTTTAAGATTTGTTACAAGGTTATTTTAAATAGATGTATATTTGCAAGGACTGTGAGGGCAACAACATCACCTGGAATGCTGCAAATCTAGATGGCAAATAGCATGTATGGCAGATCGACCACCTGGATTAAATGATATGATTAATATAAAATGTTTTATTTTGGGAATGAATCATTATTTTAGAATAAATATGCCTGATCATGTCTGACTATAGAAGCTGAGCCTGGATAGCATTTGGATGGGAGACTGTTTTGGAATATCACTTTTTGACAATTGATTTTAATACTGTTTTTTGATTGGTGGAAACAGGCAACCAAGATCTATGATTGCTTCTATTTTCTGATTGGTAAAAAAGCCATTAAGATCTATTGATTGGCTTGTTTTTAGTGTATAACGATTGGTCCTGATATAAGGAAATATTTCTTTTTTGAAATTTTTGAAACTAATTTAAATATTGTATTTCACTGGGTGCCTGTGCTTTGAATGGTAGTTGATTGGCTGTGTGTGTTTTTTTTTGTGCAAAGCTTGGGGAGTATTTAAATAGTATGAAAACATTTTGTAAAAAGATTCTGGAGAATTTCTATGGTGAAAATATTAAATCAATGCAAGCGCTAAATCTTAGGATGACTCTTGTGGTTTGTCTTTGTAACTTATTTTGTTTTGTTTCTGTTTTGTAGCACACTTTTTTGTTTGGATTGAATTTTTATTAGCTTCAGCATGCCTGGAGAGTCTTTTTCCCAGGACATGCTTCTCAATTTATCAGTGCACCCAGTTTTAGATTATCTGTCAGATTTAACACTAAAATTTTCTTCAGCAGTGTCTCAGATTTCAAGCATCCTGGAGCAATTTGCTGAAGATCTGCACCTGTCCATCCATATGGAACTGCCAATTTGAGCAATGTGAATTCAGTGAATAATGATTGCAATTTTATGACCAACAATGACCAATATAGAGAATGTTTTTGATTTAATCTTTAAGACTGTAAGTAACCTCTTTTCTATTTCAAATGCTTGTTCCAACATTCTTAGCCAGTCGTCTGCACAGTTGGATGACTTTTGACATTTGTAAGAGACATTTTCAAATTAGACAATCTTGTGACCAAATATAAATCTTGGGAACATGATTTTTTTAATTTGGAAGAATGTGTTAAACTCAAGTGTGTACCATTTGGTTTGTGAATTTCAAAATTTCTGAATGGTGTTTACAATAGCAGTTTATTCAAATATTTTGGCACTTTATTTGAGACTGGCTTGAAAGTATTGAGTTTGCTTATAAATGACTATTCTCATAAAGTTAGACAACTTAAGGAAGAAATAAGGGTGTTGGACAGTAATATAAAAGACTATCAGAGCTTTTCCCACTTTCAATCATTATATAATGGAATTGATGGTAAAGTGGAATGACATGTAGCCACTGTTGTCAATAAGAACAGGGGTAAACTTCAGTGGGATTTAAAGGTATATCAAAATGGTTCTGCTTATGCCATCAAGCTGTTGGTGACTAAAAACAACACTTCACCACCAATTTTGGACAACGTTGATGTGGGGATCAACAACAACAATGATACCAAGATCATTTCAAATGAAAATCAATCTAGATTACAAGAAACCCTCAGTACATCTATGGATTTTCCACCTGTTTTGTCTCCAGCCTCCCCACTTGACAAATTTATGGGGCAATTCTTGAACCCCAAAGTGGTGCCAAAAAGGGAAATTCAAAGGCAAAGGGAGAGGCAAAAGGAGACATAGTTGAAAACATTAAATTCAAACACTGAAATATCAAATTCAGATTTTGGTTCAGTGGTCTTGAATCTTAGTACTGCAACATTGTGTCCCAAGCATTTTAAAGTACTAGATAAAGGATTATCTTTTATTCCTACACAATCTGCAAGTCTCCCCAATACCATTGTCGATTTTAGACTGTATTTGAGAAAACTAAATTTAAGTTACATCTTACATGAAATTCCACAGTATCAAGAAGACTTGAGGAAACCACATAAAAGAAGTACTTGCAATCCAGTCTTACATAACAAACTGCATGTTTTGCAAGAGTATGTTGAATCTGATTTATAGATTCATAGGTTCATAGGTTCATACTAGGCTATCTGCCCTAGAGCATTTATAAGCCTAGCCAGAATGTGTTTGGCTTTCGCCACCCATTTTAAATGTATTTTGCTATGCCGTTTTTAGAGGTTAGTATACTGTGCCTCTGTCTAACAGTGACACAGAAGTGATAACTGGGGTAAACCTACGATCTCCCATCCACTCATCAAGATTCCTCTTGAAGAGAGTCAATGAGGGACTCTGCCGAACCTGGACTGGGATTTTATTCCAGAGTGAAGGGAGCCTCTGGGTTATGAATCTGTCCCTCCAGCATGTCCTATTTATTTCAGTGCTAAGGTTCAAGTCTCTCGAGCGTGTAGCTCGATGGGATTTGGATTTTCTGAGGTGCAGCATGTCCATTAATTCCGGGTTGGACATGGCTTTATACGTCAGGCACAGATCGCCTCTGAACAAGCGGTATGCCACTGAGTAGAGCTGGGGTTTCTTTAACCGGGCAGCATATGGCATCTGTTTGAGCCCTTTGATCCTCTTGGTGAGGTACTTTTGGGGTCTTTCCAGTTGCTGCAGGTGTCTGGTAAGGTACATCCCAAAAGGGGCATTGCACTCAATTATGGGCCTGATGAGGGATGAGTAAAGAGGCACGATGACCTCCCCTGATCTAGATGTGAATCCCTTCATGATTAGGTGGGCTATATAAAATGTTTTTCTAACCACTTTGGCCACGTGGTTGTCAAATGAGAGATTGCTATCAACTTGGGTCCCCAGGTCCCTAATTACTTCTTCTGTACTTAATGGATTACCACCTATGTGGTAATTTGTGGGCACTTTGTTTTTGCCAAAGGGGATGACTATACACTTTTTGGCATTTAGCTTGAGGCCATGGCTCTGGCACCAGTTGTCTGTTTCTATGAGGCCCTTTTGGAGGATGCTTGTGTCGGCTGGAGAGTCGATTATGGCGCCCAGTTTGCAGTCATCTGCGAACCTTGTCAGCCACAGTCCTTCCATGTTGGCCTGTACCTCCGAGAAATATATACCGAACATGAGAGGTCCCAGGACTGAGCCTTGTGGGACACCACTTGTAACTGGTTTGGAGTCTGACATGGCTCCAGCAATTCTAACCATGTGGGTTCTGTCCTTGAGCCAGTTTGCAACCATCTAGTGACATTGAGGTTTATATTTAAGCTGGTGAGCTTATCTATAATGCCCGAGTGGGGTATTGTATCGAAGGCTTTTGCGAGATCCAGGTAGGCTGTGTGGACCATCTTCCCCTCGTCAATGGCCTTGGTGACTGTTTCAAAGAAATCAAGCAGGTTTAAGAGGCAGGATCTGCCCTTAACAAAGCTGAACTGGGTAGGATCCAGTGTCTGTAGGTCCCCAATATCTTT
The DNA here is from genome assembly GCF_019279795.1 of Protopterus annectens. Lineage (NCBI taxonomy): Eukaryota > Metazoa > Chordata > Ceratodontiformes > Protopteridae > Protopterus > Protopterus annectens. The sequence continues at coordinate 806,223,693 of NC_056727.1, forward strand.
ATTTATAAGGTCCATGATGATCCTTTCCATAGCTTTGCAGACCAAGCTAGTCAGGCTTATGGGGCGATAGTTTCCAGGATCCATTGAGGCACCACCTTTATGGAGAGGGACCACTGTTGCTGTACACCACTCTTTGGGCACATATCCTGTAGTAAGGCTGAGATTGAACAGTAGTTTTATGTTTGGGTTTAGCTCTTCTTGGAGTTCATGTAGGATGCAGCCCGGGACACCGTCTGGTCCCATTGATGCTGTGTTTTTTGCTTTGGAGAGGGCGGCACTTACCTGAGCATCTGAGATGTCAGGGGGGCAGCACTCTGCTGGGATAGATATTTGCCCTTTTGGTGGGGGGGGGAGAAGTTTGCGCTGAACCTGTCAGCTAGGATGTTGGCAATGTCTGTGGGTTCAGTGTATTTTTTGTCATTTTGGACTAATTCTGAACATATCTGGGAATTACCACCCAGGTTCCTAACATAACTAAAGAAAGCCTTGTGATTATCCTTAGTGTCCTGTGCAATTTAAAAAACAAAGTGGGAAAAAAATCCAGGATATACAATCTGAGACCTAATTGACTTGTCATCTAATAGAGACATTTGTATTATGAGAGCTGATTAAAGGTGGGACTTTAGTGATCATGGATAGCAGTAAATATAACAAAACAATAGAACAGTTGTTATCTGACATTCATTGTTATAAAAAAAAAAACTAATAAAATTCAAGTGTTGAAATGCTTTTCCATGACAGACAGTGCTTTGGATGAACTTCTCCTTCATGGAGATTTGGATTGCGACATTTATGAATAAATGAAGGCTGAGTTACCTCACATGGCAAAATTATTTGGAATTCCCAAAGTACATAAAGATACCATGAATCCACCTTTTATACCAGTGGTATTGGCTACTGGCATGGAAATACAAGACTGAACAGATTTCATGGTATCTGGATTATAATAACATCGATGTCTGTGCAGTGACAGAAACCTGGTTCAAGGCTCCTGAGAGCACCCCAGCACTATCAGGTTTTACCTCTTATCATGCGTTCCGGCCCCAAAATCCGGACAATACCAAGAAAGGAGGGGGGGTATCCATATTCATCAAAGACACCCACACCTCAAGACTGGTGGCAACGCACGATGCATCGGAGACCATCCAGGTGCAATTAGTGCCCTAGTGATATCTGCATTGCTTACTGTACTTATTTCCTTGTTTCACTTGAAAGAAAGTTACTGTTTGTCGTTTTTGCATTTAGTTACTTGTATCACATTGCACTCAAGTTACCTGGCACTTGCTCACTAAAGCAATTATATAAGTCAGCACTAAAAATTAAAAGCACTACACCCTCACTCCCCACTGGCCCTTGTTTTCAATTAAGGATTTCCCAATATTATTCTAGCATGTCCAAAGGTCAGTTGTCAATCTCCTCTCCGGTCCAGCTGGTGAATCTGGGAATCTTGAGGCAATGTTATAACTGCCTCATGTACACAGACAACCCTCTCCTCCTCCCACATAACACAAATACTTGCAGAGATGCAGCTATTTAGCCAAACTGGAGGCTGAGCTCTCTCAACTCAGGACTGGCAAGACCAGACAGGAGGAGAAGGCAACTACACACACCACAAAACCAGCCTCACATAATGCTACCACTCCACTGAATCAAACACATAAACACACAAAGACATACTCGGAGGCTCTGAGTAAAAATTTACCTAAACAGCAGAGGCCTCCAAAGCAGACACCCAAACAACTGCTAACTCAAGACACCCCACAAGCAACACATAAACCACAAAAGCAGTGTGCAAAGCAGTCACAGCCCTTAAGGCCAAATACAACACCAAACATACTTGTCATAGGTGACTCCATAGTCAGACACACTGACGTCCCACTCACCAGGCTGAACAAGGAGAGGGTCACAGTAAGCTGCCTATCGGGCGCTAGAATCCGCCACATAACACAAGCACTCGGGTCACTCCACAGCAAGTACAAATATGACACAGTCATTGTCCATGCTGGTGTGAACGACCTGAGACGTACCTCCCTGGACTGCATGAAAAGAGACATAGAGGAGCTCTCTGATTATGTAGCCCAGGCAGGTATGACCCTAACCCTGAGCAGTATCCTTCCTTCACCAAGAATGATGCCACAATATAGAGACAAGATGATCAGCTTTAACAACTGGCTTAATGTCTGGTGTCATTCAAAGGGGATCCAGTGTCTGTCTGCCTGGGATGACATGCTTGACAAGCCACGCTGCTTCAAGGGACGGCTTGCACCTGTCACCCTGGGATTCCGGATATTGGCTAAGGCTCTTGCCACCCCCATAGTGCCTTTTTAAGGCAAGGCTCAAATTCTAAACCTACCACCCTAGAAAACAAAAATGGGAAGAAATTGAGGGTAATGCTGCTCAATGCCAGAAGTCTAAATCTCAAAATGCACGACTCGAGGCCCTTCTCAGTATGGAGAACATCGATGTCTGTGCTGTAACTGAAACCTGGTTCAAGGCTCCTGAGAGCACCCGGCACTATTAGGTTTTACCTCATATCATGCGTTCCGGCCCCAAAACCCGGACCACTCCACAAAAGGAGGGTGTATCCATATTCATAAAGGATACTCACACCTCCAGGTTGGTGGCAACGCATGAAGCTTCGAAACCATCCAGGTGCAACTAACAATAGGCAAAACTGCTCTACAAATTGTAGCATGCTACAGGCCACCCTCTCAAACTCAGGAACCCCACACAGCCTTCCTGAAGACACTGGAGGGTATAAATGTATCTCCAAACACCATCATATTGGGTGACTTCAACTACCCGAATATAGACTGGGAACATTACTCAAGCCCTAACTTTCTAGCCCAACGGTTCCTGGAGTTCATAAATTCAAATGCCATGGAACAGCTAGTCACTGTTCCCACGAGAGGAGAAAATATACTAGATCTCATTGTCACAAACATGGGGACAAAATGCTCCACACCGGAAGTATATCCCTCATTGGTGAGATCTGATCATAAACTAATCTCACTGGAAATCCACATCCCGCCCCCACCCCAAACAAAAGACCATAGTGAAGAACTTCTCTAAAGCAAACTTCACACTACTCAAGACTGGTGTGGTATCCTTCAAGGCCCCTGAGTCAGAGGAAACCACAACCCAAGCTGCGGAAGCCCTTACAAATGCCTTCTATGAACACCTCCAGGACTGCATGGATCAGGCAATCCCAAATAAAACCAAGACTCTTTCCACAAAGGGCAAGCGTCCAGTCTGGTGGACCCCAGCCATTAACAAACTTTACAATAAGAGGAGAAAGCTATTACATGATAGAACAAAATCCATAAAAGGGAAGTCACCCCTGATCATTATTAGTAAAAAATACGAGCACTCATAAAATCAACTAAGGCCAATTTTGAGAGAAAAATTGCCATGGATTCAAAGGACAATCATAAGGCCTTTTTCAGCTATGTTAGGAACCTGGGTGGAAACTCACAGATATGCTCAGAATTAGTCCAAAATGATACAAAAATCACTGAACCCACAGACATTGCCAACATACTGGCAGACAGGTTCAGTGCAAACTTCACCCCTCTCCCCTAAAGGAGAGATAACTATCCCAGCCGAGTGTAGCCTCCCGGACATCTCAAATGCGCAGGTGAAAGCTGCTCTCTCTAAAGCTAAAAACACAGCATCAATGGGACCGGATGGTGTCCCCGGCTGTGTGCTACACGAGCTAAATGAGGAATTAAACCCGCACATAAGGCAGCTGTTTAATCTCAGCCTTACCACAGGATACGTGCCCAAGGAGTGGCGTGACGGCAACTGTGGTCCCACTCCACAAAGGTGGCGCCTCACGGACCCTGGTAATTACCGCCCCATAAGCTTCACAAGTCTAGTCTGCAAAGCTATGGAGAGGATCATAATGGAGCTCATAAACAAAGATATAGGGGACTTGCAGACATTGGACCCGACCCAGTTTGGCTTTGTCAAGGGAAGATCTTGCCTTTTGAACTTGGTCGACTTCTTGAAATAGTCACCAAGGCCATTGATGAGGAAAGGCAGTCCATACAGCCTACCTTGACCTTGCAAGGCTTTCGACACAATACCCCACTCGGGTATTGTAGAAAAACTTACCAGCTTAAATGTAAACCCATATGTCACAAGATGGGTTGCAAACTGGCTTAAGGACAGAACCCACAGGGTTAGAGTTGCTGGCGCTGTGTCAGACTCCAAGCCGGTCACAAGTGGTGTCCCACAGGGCTCGGTCCTTGGCCCCTATTGTTTGGCATCTACTTCTCAGAAGTACAGGCCAACATGGGAGGACTTTGGCTGACAAAGTTTGCAGATGACTGCAAACTGGGCGCCATAGTGGAAAGTGCATCGGACACTGATATCCTTCAGAAGGGACTCACGGAAACAGATAGCTGGTGCCAGAGCCATGGCCTGAAGTTAAACGCCAAAAATGTATAGTCATACCCTTCGGGAAAAACAAGGTAACCCCAAGCTACCATATAGGTGGCAATCCACTAAGCACAGAAGAGGTTATCAGGGACCTGGGGACCCAGGTTGACAGTGGCCTTTCTTTTGACACTCACATTGCTAAAGTGGTTAGAAAGACCTTCTACATTGCCCACCTGATCATGAAGGGATTCACATCCAGATCTAGTGAGGTCATTGTTCCCCTGTACTCTTCACTTATCAGACCAATGATCGAGTACAATGCCCCATTCGGGATGTATCTCACCCGACATCTGCAGCAATTGGAGAGACCCCAAAAGTTCCTCACCAAAAGGATAAAGGGACTCCAAAATCTGTCATATGCTGCCAGATTGAAGAAACTCCAGCTCTATTCTGTCGCATACCGTCTGCTCAGAGGTGACATGTGCCTGACATACAAGGCCATGTCCAACCCGGAATTAATGGACATGCTCCACCTCAAAAAATCCAAATCCACCAAAACCACGAGAGCAAGCGACTTAAACCTTAGCACGGATATAAATAGGACGTGCTGGAGGGATAGATTTATCACTCAGAGACTCCCTATGCTGTGGAATAAAATCCCGGTCCATGTGAGGCAGAGCACCTCGCTGACTCTGTTCAAGAGAAATCTAGACCTGTGGATGGGAGATCGTAGGTTTACCCCGGGAATCATCTCTGGGTCACTGCTGGACAGAGGCACAACAAACTAATGGGCACAGTATTTTTTCATATAAGGGGTGGCGTAAGCCACAATAATTTGGGCTAGGCTTATAAATGCCTTAGGGCAGATAGCCTAGTATAAACCTATGAACCTATGAACCTATAATTAACCATAGGCAAGACTGCTCTGCAAATTGTAGCATGTTACAGGCCACCCTCACAAACTCAGGAACCTCACATGGCCTTCCTGGAAACACTAGAGGGGATAAATGTATCACCAAACACCATCATACTAGGTGACTTCAATTACCCTAATATAGACTGGGAACACTACTCAAGCCCAAACACCCTAGCCCAAAAGTTCCTGGAATTCATAAACTCAAATGCCATGGAACAACTAGTCACCATCCCCACAAGAGGAGAAAACATACTTGATCTCATCATCACGAACATGGGAGCACAATGTTCAACACCGAAGTATACCCCTCACTGGTGAGATCAGATCACAAACTAATCTCGCTGGAGGTCCTCATCCCACCCCACCTGAAATAAAAAGACCACAGTAAAGAACTTCTCGAAAGCCGACTTCACACTTCTAAAGACTAGTGTGGTCTCCTTTAAGGCCCCGAGCGCGGAAAACAGTACTCAAGCCGCTGAATCACTTACAAATGCCTTCTACCAGCACCTGCAGGACTGCATGGATAAGGCAATCCCAAGCAAAACAAAGACTCTTTGTACCAAAGGCAAGCGTCCAGTCTGGTGGACCCCAGCCATAAACAAACTCTACAACAAAAGGAGGAAGCTACTACAAGATAGAGCAAAATCCTTAAAAGGTAAGACACCCTTGATCACTATAAGTAAAAACTAAGAGCTCTCATAAAATCATCCAAAGCAAATTTTGAGAGAAAAATAGCTAAAGACTCAAAAGACAATCATAAGGCCTTCTTTAGCTATGTTAGAAACCTGGGAGGAACCTCCCAGATATGCTCAGAACTAGTTCAAAATGATGTGAAGATTACTGATCCTACAGACATTGCCAACATACTGGCTGACAGGTTCAGTGCAAACTTCTCCCCTCCCCAAAAGGAGAGATATCAATACCAAGCGCTTGCAGCCCCCCAAACATCTCCAACGCCCAAGTGAGAACTGCTCTCACCAAAGCAAAAAACAGCATCCATGGGACCTGATGGTGTCCCCGGCTGTGTGCTCCACGAACTCAATGAGGAATTAAACCCACAGCTAGGACAGCTGTTTAATCATAGTCTTGCCTCTGGATATTACCCAGGAGTGGCGCACTGCAACTGTGGTCCCACTTCACAAAGGCGGTGCCTCCACCGACCCTGGAAATTACCGCCCATTAGCTTGACAAGCCTTATCTGCAAAGCCATGGAGAGGATCATAATGGACCTCATAAATAAAGACATAGGGAATTTGCAGACTTTGGATCCATCCCAGTTTGGCTTTGTCAAAGGCAGATCATACCTTCTAAACTTGGTTGACTTTTGAAACAGTCACCAAAGCCATTGATGAGGAAAGGCAGTCCATACAGCCTACCTCGATCTGGCGAAGGCCTTGATACAATACCCCACTCGGGTATCATTGAAAAACTCATCAGCTTAAATGTTAACCCATACATCACAAGATGGGTTGCAAACTGGCTGAGTGACAGAACCCACAGGGTCAGAGTTGCTGGCGCCATGTCAGACTCAAAGCCTGTCACAAGTGGTGTACCACAGGGCTCAGTCCTGGGCCCACTCTTGTTTGGCATCTACTTTTCGAAGTACAAGCAAACACAGGAGGGTTATGGCTGACAAAGTTTGCAGATGACTGCAAACTGGGCGCCATAGTAGAAAACACATCTGACACAGATATCCTTCAGAAGGGTCTCACAGAAATGGATAACTGGTGCCAGAGCCATGGCCTAAAGTTAAATGCCAAAAATGCATAGTCATACCCTTCGGGAAAAACAAGGTTACCCCTAGCTACCAAATAGGTGGCAATCCACTGAGCATAGAAGAAGTTATCAGGGACCTGGGGACCCAGGTTGATAGTAGTCTGTCATTCGACACCCATGTAGCTAAAGTAGTTAGGAAGACCTTCTACATTGCCCACCTTATCATGAAGGGATTCTCATCTAGATCAAGGGAGGTCATAGTCTCCCTATACTCATCACTCATCAGACCAATGATTGAGTACAATGCCCCATTCGGAATGTATCTGACCCGACACTTGCAGCAGCTGGAGAGGCCACAAAGTTCCTCACCAAAAGGATAAAGGGTCTCAAACATCTGTCCTATGCTGCCCGACTGAAAGAACTCCAGCTCTATTCAGTCGCACCGCTTGCTCAGAGGTGACCTTTGCCTAACATACAAGGCCATGTCAAACCCAGATTTGATGAATATACTTCACCTCAAAAATCTAGATCCGTCAGAGCCACAAGGGGAGACTTAAACCTCGACACGGCTATTAATAGGACGCTGGAGGGATAGATTCATCACCCAAAGACTCCCTATGCTGTGGAATAAAATCCCGGTATATGTGAGGCAGAGCACCTCGCTGGCCTTGTTCAAGAGAAATCTTGACCAATGGATGGGAGATCGCAGATATACCCCAGGGATTACCTCAGTGTCACTGCTCAACAGAGGCACAGCAAAATAATGGGTATAGTTCCCCATACTAAAGGGGTGGCGTAAGCCACAAAACTATGGGCTAGGCTTGTAAATGCCCTCGGGCAGATAGCCTAGTATGAACCTATGAACCTATGAACCTATAGTTCAGTTCTCAGAATTTTACCTTTGAGACTCATTGCATTTATTGGAATTATTAAAGGAACATTAGGCATGTTTTGCAGATTGACATTTTGCATCTTTGAACATTGTGTCTCTTTATACATGTATAGATCAACAAGATGGTATAGAAACTATAAGGGAATATTGGTCATCATTCTCAAATTTGAATGTGAACACTATAAACACCCTATGCTTGCTATTATCTCTGGTACTGGAGAATAATTTTTTTCTCCTTTCATGGAAATCTTTATAAACTGAAAAGTCGTGTTGCAGTGGGTGCCAAAGTTGCACCAGCCTTTGAAAATTTGGTAATGGCATTTTGCAGGCAAGAGAAGTTAAAATAACATCCGTTATTTAAAAACGTGTTTTTTTTTATGAAGATTCATGGATGATTTGATTTTCATATGGAATGCAAAAAAGGATGAATTTAATTCGCTTCTCAATGACATCAACATGAGTACAAGTTTTTTGAAATTCACTAAAGTTGGTTTTGGCAAATCAATTAATTATCTTGATGTTGCCCTGACCTTTGTACAAGAGAAGGGGTGCATTCAAAGCCAGATTTACCGCAAAGGTAGTTTTGTCAACCAGTATTTACAAAAACACAACTTGCACCCTCAGCACATGAAAAAAAGTGTTGCAGAAAGTCAGCATATCAGACTTAGTTGATTGACCAGTGACAATGAATGTGTCAACAGTGAACGTGTTACTCTAAGGGAGTACTTTCTTGACTGAGGTTACACCAGTGATTTTTTATTAAATAAAATTGAGCAACAAGTGTTATTACTCAGAATGGACAGGGCAAGACCTATCCTAAATAAAGTTGAGCTTCAATTGTCATCAGATCCTTCATTCATGCCCATAGTCCAGAATAACAGGAAGACTGGTTTCAGGAATGCCTTTCCCCTTCCTACATCTATGGATATAAACATTATAAAAACATTTTGACAGTTGATTAAAATGTATTCTGGGCAACAAAGACATGGCTCATATATTATGTTCAAAGCCATTATTTCCTAACAAAAAACAGGCATATCCAACAATTGGAATGTCCATAGAGGTTTGTCACTAAAAGAATACAGGGCATAAGTAAAATGTCCTATGCAGACTGCCTCAAGGCCATATCCTTGTATTCTGTCTCCTACAGGCTATTGGGGGGAGATCTATGCCTGGCAGACAGGGCATTGTCAGACCCCACTCTGATGGAACTCTTGCATATCCATAAAACAAACAGCACCAGAATTACCCATTCTAAAGACTTAAACCTTGCCTGTGATATAAACAGGCCCTGCTGGAGAGATAGGTATGTATTCCAGAGACTACCCCGTCTATGGAACAAGTTCCCGATCCATGTGAAGCAGAGTTACTCCCTAAACGAATTCAAGTGCAATTTGGACAATTGGATGGGAAACCGGAAATTCATCCCTGATTTGGCACCTATGTTTCTAATGGACACAGGCAAAACCTATAAATGGTTAATCTCCCAGGCCCATGCTTACACATATCAAGGGTATCAGAACTTGTCAGAGATATGGGATGCATGGCTACGGTTAAAAAGGCCCTTGTGGTCATTAACTTAGTAGACACCTATAAACCTATAAATGAGATACAATATAAAAACCAGATTAGAAGAGTCTACACAGACAGGCAATACAATAGTAGGGGGAAGGACGGGCATATTCAGGTGCGGATGATGTAAACAGTGCCACTATATAGCAAACAGTTTAAGTATTACACTGAATGCTCGCAACATGTTTTTTATTGCTAAGAAAATGTTTGACTGCACTTCCATTGGAGTAGGCTATTTGGCCTTTTGTGACTCATGGTCAAGTTTTTATACAGGTAAAAATATTGAGATGTTTAAAATGTAGGATCTATGAACACAATTAAACCATTAGAAAACGCAATGCAAACAATGCATTGGCTAAACACGCTTTGATTTGTGAACGTTTTAGGAAGTAAACATTTTTTGTCATTGACACTGCAGCAATCCAGGCTTTAGAAGGTGATTATAAGTTTCACCTGGAATGCTGTCAATCTAGATGGCAAATAGGATATATGGCAGATCAAGTGCCAGGCTTAAATTACATGATTAATATGTGCCTGATCTTATCTGACTTCAGAAGCTAAGCAGGATTGAGCCTGGATAGCATTTGGATGGGAGACAATTTTGGAATATCACTGTTTGACAATGGATTTTAACACTGTTTTTTGATTGGTGGAAAAAGGCAATCAAGATCTGTGATTGGTTCTATTTTCTGATTGGTAAAAAAAGCCATTAAGAGCTATTGATTAGCTTGTTTTTAGTGCATAATGATTGATTCTGATACCAGGAAATGTTTCTTTTTGACCTTTTATTAAACTAATTTAAATATTGTATTTCATTGGGTGAGTGTGCTTTAAATGATAGTTGATTGGTTGTGTTTGTTTTTTGGCACAAAGCCCTGGAGAGTATTTCAATGGTATGGAAACATTTTGTAAAAAGATTCTGAGGAAGTTCTGTGGTGAATATATCAAAGATCGAAAGCACTAAATCTTAGAAGGACTCTCATGGCGGTTTCTCCTTTGGAATGTGTTATTAAATATAAAAAAAATGCATTATTATTCCCTTTGGAGAAAGGCTGACTTGCCTGCTAATTACACTATTGACAGCATCCCCATAAGCATAAACCAAGTGGTACAGGATCTGGGTACACAGGTTACAGCATCCCTATAAGCATAAACCCAGTAGTACAGGATCTGAGTACACAGGTTGATAGCGATCTGAACTTTAACCACCAAATTTCTGTAGTGGTAAGGAAAGCCTTCTACGTGGCACATCTCATAAGTAAAGGCATCACATCGGGATCAAGGGATGTTATAATTCCATTCTACTCAGCCCTAATTAGACCAATAATTGAGTACAATGCTCCCTTTTGTATGTAGCTCACCAGACACCTGCAACAGCTGGAGAGATCCCAGAGGTTTCTGACCAAGAAAATACAGGGCTTCCAAAACAAAACCTGGGGGAAAGGCTGAAAGCCCTGTCACTATGCTCTGTATTCAACAGTCTGTTAAGAGGTGATCTGTGCTTGGCCTACGGGGCAGTCTCTAATCCTACCCTAATGGAAATGCTGCACATTTACAAATCAAATTGTCCAAGAGTCACTCACTCCAGGGATCTTAATCTAGCCTACAACTTTAACAGATACCGACACTTCTCTGCAGCAAACTCCCAATTCATCTAAAACAGAGCTCCTCTCCTAGATCAATGGATGAGTAACCACAAATTCACTCATGTCCTTCATGGACAGGGGTAGTCAGTATTAAGTACCATAGACTGTCATTTCTGTGAACACAGCTCACCTAACCTAGGACAATTTGGGCAGATTTGGATAAATACAGCTAGGCTTGTAAGGGTTCTAGGGCTGTTAGCCTAGTAACCACATGTGAACTTATGAACCCTGATGGACCCCTGACATATAAATAGATTACAAAACAGAAGGAAACATTCCTGTCTAGAAGCAAGTAGGAAGGTTCACAACAAAGAAAAAAACCCTCATTAGTCTCAACAGGCAAATTAGGGGACTAGTCAAGTCATCAAAAACTAAATATGAACTAAAATAAACTCCCAAGCAAAGAATAACCGCAAAACATTTTAGTTATATCTAAAATCTTAAGGGAAACACTCCACAATGTGCTAAGTTGGCTGTATATAACACTAACCATACTCAGTAAGAAGAAATAACAAATCTACTGGCCAAAAAAAAAAAAGCAGCTCAAACCCCCCCCCCCATCACCTCCAGTCACTCCAGATGAAATATCCCCTACCATTCATTTGCCTGTTATCACAAAGGAACAGGTTGTCACTGCACTCTTTAAAGATAGAAACATGGCATCAATGGACCCTTATGGAATCCCAGAGTGCTTATTAAATAGCTTGAAACATGACCTAGTGGACCCATTCATATCTCTTTTCAACCACTGTCTCCACACAGGCTTTGTCCCGGTAGAGTGAAGGACAGCAACAGTCATCCCTCTGCACAAGGAAGGATCATCAATGGACCCAGGAAACTACAGACTCATAAGTCTGACTAGTCTTATATGCAAGACTATGGAAAGCATAATTTTGTACCTGATTAACAGTGACATAAGAAATCTCCAGACTCTAGACCCAACCCAGTCTGGTTTCATCACGACAGGTCCTGCCTGCTCAATCTGATGGACTTCTTTGAGAACTTCACCAAGGCCGTGGGTGAGGTTAAGACAGTGCATATCACCTACCTTGACCAGGCCAAGACATATGACATAATACCTCACTTGGGTATTATAGATAAATTTACAAAATTGGGCACAAAACTCTATATCACCAAATAGATAGCTAAATGGCGCATAGATAGGCCACATTATTAGAGTGGGAGAATCCACATCCAGCAAATGGCCATTTACCAGTGGAATACCACAGGACACAGTACTGGGCTCCCTTCTGTTTGATATATACTTCTCAGATGTTAAGGCAAATGTAGATGGCCTTTAGCTGACCAAGTTTGTTGATGACTGCAAGATGGGGGCAATCATTGACTCCCATAATAACGTTGATATCCTGCAGAAAGGTCTGACACAGACTAATGACTGGTGTCAGAGCCATGGCCTCAAACTAAACATGAAGAAGTGCATAAAATACCCTTTGGAAATCAAATACCCCTCCAAATTACAAACTTGATGGCACCCTCTTAAGAATGGACCCAGTGGTGAGAGATCTGGATACTCAGATGGATAACAATCTGAACTTTGACCTCCATGTTTCCAAGGTGGTGAAAAAATTCCTCTATGTGGCTCAGCTTATAGGTAAGGGCATGGCATTCAGACCTAAGTATGTCATAGTACCACTGTACTTGGCTCTAATCAGACTAATAATCAAGTACAATATCCCCATAGCACATACCTTACCAGGCACCTGTAACATTTAGAGTGTCCTCAGAGGTTTCTCACCAAAAAAAAAAAAAATACATGGTATAACCAACATGTTATATGCAGACAGATTAAAAGCCCTCTCACTGTATTCAGTTTCCTATCGATTACTTAGGGATTATCTATACCTGACCATCAAGGCACTCTTTGACCCAGCCCTGATGGAAATGTTGCATATTCACAAAACTAACTGCATGAGCATTACTCGCTACAAGACTCTAAACCTGATCTCTGACATGAATAAATCATGCTGAAGAGACAGATGTGTGTCCCATAGATTGCCCCTCCTCTGGAATAGGCTTCCTATTCACATAAAGCAGAGCCCTTCCCTGACCATCTTCAAGTACAATCTGGACTAATGGATGAGAAATCACAAATTAACTTATGGGGTGATGCACATGTCCTTTATGGACAGAGGCAGTCAGTGATAATTGTCAAACCCTGCTTGCTGACCCTTGTTATCTTTCCTCTATGGATAGAAAATTGGTTAAAATATGGGTAAAAGTAGCTAGGCTTGTAAGGGTTCTTGAGCTGTTAGCCTAGTAATTTCCTATAAACCCATTAGCTATAGCCTTTAGATTGGAATGTGTGACATTATTATATGTGAGGTAATTTCATTATTGGACACTATTCCTTAATTTCCTGACATATGGCCTGTAAACATCCCTCAAACATTATTTTTCATAATAACGTGTATGCAATGATTCATTTAAAGCCTGTACAAATAAACATGACTGGAATATAGGCATAGTCTATAGACCTCCCAATCAATGCAAGGAAAGGTTAGACACTTTTATTTCTGTAGTAAGAAAACCCAAAGGCAGTGAATGTATTCCAGCAGCAGACCCAAACAGAATTCCAACCAAAACCACAGCTAGTAACAGGCAGAAAGGCAAGGCTCAGCAGTTTCAAAATCCACAGGTTTTATTAAAAGTTAGCACTTTCACAGTGTTCACCACTGCTTCATCAGACAAAAAAGTAAAGCAGATGAGATTCTTTTATACTAAATTTTAGTATCAAATAACATGACAATGCAGAATCCTCATTGATCCACAAGGCAATTACTTTTAAAGCAACAGCATCTAAAAACAGCACATAAAAAGTAGCAAGTAAAAACACAAAAAAGCAGAATACATTTATCTATTTTTCTTTGCCTTTAATACAGGTTTTAGGGGTACATGGTCATTCAGCCCCATTCCCCTATGCGCTCCTAACCTTAAAATCCACTGTAATTCCGCATTTGCTTTACTTTTTTGTCTGATGAAGCGATGGTGAACACTGTGAAAGTGGTAGCTTTTAATAAAACCCGTGGATTTTACAACTGCTGAACCTTGCCTTTCTGCCTGTTACTGGATGTGGTTTTGCTTGGAATTCTGTTTGGGTCTGCTGCTGGAACACACTCACTGCCTTTGGGTTTTCTTGCTGCTTTAACAATTACTGTGAGTATGGCAGAAGGTGAAGCTGTTTATGGTACTGGCAATGTTAATGGAGATGTTGCACATATGCAAACTGAAATGGTGTATCACAGGATATGTACCTTCATGATGGTCTTAGAAAATCCTCTCCTTACTAGTGAGTTGCTGTTAAATGTTAATGAAAATGAAGTTCCTGAAATAAATGATCATCAAATTAGAGATTTAAAACGTAACTTGGAAAATGACTTATATAAGTATAAAAGACTAAAAGACTACAGTGTCAACATTTTTACCTTGAGGCATATTTAAATATGAATGTTATACCTAGAGGCTTACGAGTCATTAACATGCCTACTTATGGTGACACGTATCCTTCCTTGCTGGCTCAATGGCAACAGATCAATTTAAACACCAGTCGGGCTTATTTGAAACTGTTAATAGACTTTTTTCAGCCTGTAGAACTTGAGCTGTATGATAAAATATCTCAACAGCAAAAAGATTTAACTAGTGCAGTGGATGAAGCAGTAGCAGATATTTATTCCAATGACCTAACTGAAAAGGTCGTGGGATATGAAAAACGATTGTTACAACAAAAACAGAAGAAACTGACAAGGGACATTAATGATTTTTCCAAACAACATGTTTTTACTTGGCCTAAGGTACAAACTCTCCAGGAACTTAGTGCAAAAAATTCTTGCACTTCTGAAGCTGAAGTGCCAAATAATCAGTGTGTAATGAATAGAACACCGAATCAGGAATTACTATTATCTAGTCACATTAGTCAGCAAATGGTGACAGATGAAGTGACCAATCCAGGTGATGGAGTTAAAGTGACGTCACCAGACCCACAAATTTCTACATACTCCACCCCGGTAGGGGAGTGCCAAGGTTTGAGTAATGTAATTTCGATATCAAAGACAGCAGAAATGGGTGCAGTTATGAGGCGTAAAATACTTCAGTCCCAAATGGAATCTTTGTCTTCTTTTTTTCCCAGCACTACCCCTGCTGTACCGGAAGGAAGTCCCACAATTTAGACAACTACAGAGGGGGCTAGAAGAGGAAGGAGACGTCGCCATCCAACCAAACCAGAACCATCAAGAAAAATGTGGGGGTTGGAACAAGGAGTTTAGTTTGGAACATTTTCAGCTATAGTTTAACAGCAGCAGAAGAGTCGCTGCTGACCAAAGGTTTGACTTTTGTCCCCACTACTGGGGCTGACATTACAGAACTACTTATTGAGTTTCATCTCTTTCCACATAATTTAGCATTAAAATTAATGTTTGGTAATGATGGTGAAAACAATGAAGTTAAATTATTTAGAAAGCCTAGTACGTTTGTACCAGCATTGACTCCTGCTGTTGAAGTTTTTTTATTAGCCTGTGAAAATGATCTGTATGAGCTTTTCAGTCATAGGGAACTGAATAAGCACAGTAGCTCAGATAATTTAACTAAAAGTTAACGACAAGCCTTGTTAGAAATGCAATATAACAGAAATATTGTTATTCATCCGGCAGATAAGGGGGAATAGTGGTTGTTCTTAATTCAGCTTATTATTATGACAGTATGTCTACAATGCTTAGTGATTTAAACACTTCTGTTAGTATTGATGCAGTAATGGTGCATGACTTGAAGCTCAGGCTTGATAACTGCTTACTAGAATGTCTGAATTTAGGACTTGTCACTAAGGAACTGTATGATTATTTTATAGTGCAGAATCCACTTATACCTCAAATGCATGGGTTACCAAAAATACATAAGCATCCCATGAGGCCTCCATTTAGGACCATTGTAGCCGGCGGGAGCTGGTTGACAGAGCCTATCTGAAGGTTTCTGGGTAAACAACTTAGAAAGATTTTGGATGAATCTGAGGTAGTGCTAAGGGACACAGAAAATTTTTTTAAGGGATCTATATAATGCAACCGATGGAGAGAATAGTAAAAGCATTGCGGTCCTGGGAACTCTAGATGAGATCTCATTATTGACATGTCTTCCCAAACAGGAGGGGATAATGATGGTGAAAAGTGCCTTAGACAGATATGGAAAATTTGAATCAAAACAGGTGGACCTTTTCTTTTTACGTCTGGAATTAGTTCTAGACAATAACATATTTTTCTTCAAAGACAAGTTGTTGTATCTTTCGGCTTTTCCCGGTTAGGGGTCGCCACAGCGGAGCTCCGGTCTGCTAATGATTGGCAGTAGATTTTTACGTACCGAGTTGCCAGCCCTGATGCACAACCTTCAACAAAGGTACGCCCATTCACACATGTCTCCACACAGAAGATGCTTTAGCTGAGAATCGAACAGGACAACGTCTTACTGTGAGGTGACAATGCTACCGCAGCACCACCACCGCAAGTGCTACTGGCAAAAAACAGGAGTTGCTAGGGGCACTAGCTGTGTGAACTCCTATGCCAACTTAGTAATGATGGAATGGTAATACCAACACATTCTAAATAATTTGAACCCACATATAGTAATATATCAATGTTTTGTGAATGATCGTTTTATAGGTTGGCAGGGGGATGAAGAGAGTTTAGAACTTTATACCCAATATTTGAACACCAGCAGTAACTTTCTCAAATTCACCCTAAACAAATCCATGAGTAAAATTGATTTGTTGGATGGAACTATAGCTAAGCAAGGAAGTGGTCTAACCACCAGCATTCATAAGAAAGAATGCCATCGTCCCGCATATTTGCACAGGGAAAGTATGCATCCAGAACACATTTTTAGTAATATCATTAAGGGACAGGCTATGAGGAACTCATGTTTATCCTGTGATGGCAAGGATTGTCGTGAGGGACTATGCCATCTACAGGATGACTTTATGGGTAGAGGGTATAGACATGTGGAAATTGACAAGGCATATAGTAAAACAAATGAGGAAAGAGGAGGGAGGGTTAAGCCCTATTTTTAACAATGAAATGATACAGTTAAGTACACTGAAAGTAGTTCTGTGAAAATGCCCATGGTTATTACCTATACATCAGAGGTGAATAGGATTAGTGAAGTGGTTAGAAGTAAGTGGCATATCTTACACACTGATGAGAGGGTAAAAGAGCTGGTAGGCCAATGGCCTATTTTCATGTATAAAAACAAAAAGAAACTTAAACAACATTTAGAGGTTCTCCCATTCGATTCTCGGCTTGGGTTGGGAGTGCCTTCTGTGTGGAGTCTGCATATCCTCCACGCGGTCGAGTGGGCGTTTGAAAGACATGCGTTGAATGGGCATGCCTTCATTGAAGGTTGGGCATCGGGCTGGCAACTCGACACTATAAAAAACAATTCCCAATCATTAGTGGACCGGAGTTCTGCTGTGGCGACCCCTAACCGGGAAAAGCCGAAAGGCAAACAACAACAACAACATGTTATCCTAGATTATATCATAATTTAGGGGTAAGACAATAGGGTACATGTAAATGTCAGGAATGTGCATACTGTGATTATATTGATCAGACTATATATTTTAAGCAACCAGACACAGGCTATTTATGGAAACTTAGGGTTTCAGCAGACTGCAATACATGCAATGTTATTTAAGCAGCACACTGTGTTTTGTGCTTCAAATTTTACATAGGTAAAACTAACCAGAAACTGAGAGTGTGGGATCATTTATATTGTACGAGAAAAGGGAATGATTGTAATGCTGTAGCAAAACACACACTAACAAATGGCAACACACATACATTTGTATTCCAAGTTTTGCAAGTTGTGGTTGAGAGTGTGTGTGGGGAGGGTTAGTAAACTTGACAGAAAATGTAGAATTACAGTGGATTTTAAGGTTAGGAGCACATTGGGGAATGGATCTGAATGACCATGTACCCCTAAAACCAGTATTAAAGGCAAAGAAAAATAGATAAATGTATTCTGCATTTTTGTGTTTTTTACTTGCTACTTTTTTATGTGTTGTTTTTAGATGCTGTTGCTTTAAAAGTAAATGCCTTGTGGATCAATTAGGATTCTGCATTGTCGTGTTAACTGATACTAAAATTGAATATAAAGAATCTCATTTGGTTTACTTTTTTGTCTGATGAAGTGGTGGTGAACACTGCGAAAGTGCTAACTTTTAATAAAACTGTGCATTTTATAACTGCTGAGCCTTGCCTTTCTGCCTGTTATTAGCTGTGTTTTTTCTTGAAATACTTTTATTTCTGTCTTCAGAAACCTTGTGATAAGGGATTATGATACCATAGCTGGTAGCTAACTGCTCCAAATGTTAACTGAGTTTTGCAAAGTGGGAATAATAGCTCTTTGGTGTTAATAGTGGAACTAAGTAGGGATATAGAATACTCACAGATATTTGCAAAATCTACTAGTAAGGATAACATTCTGAATGTATTTTTCCCCATAGTAATCATGGGCTTTGCAGAGTTAGATATTCTTCTATACTTGTTTGCATGTTGTAAGAAGACATAATTACATTTAGTTCCATTTCGGGGGGGAGCAATATATGCTAATGAAGAAAGCCAGAGGTTGATGTTGATAAAAGGAAGGTTTTACAAGATAGGATGACAGTCGCTTGCCTTTTTTGTTGGGTAAGGCAGTGCTACTCTTGCTATGGGGCAAAGGTCATGAACCTAGAAATGTTTTTAGTGGTGGTGCAGATCAGTATATAAAGTAATTGTATTCATGATATCATTTATAAAGAGAGAAGATTGACCCTAATACTGAATCCTGTGGAATTCCAGACATGAAAAGACATGAAGATATATACATCAGGAAGTTGGTTTCAAGACATGATGATGAAACTTAGTTGTTCCAGTAGTTTTGTATCCACTTTAGTGTACTGATAGAATCCAACCATGCATAGTTTAGAGTGAGCATAGACTGTAAAATCTGATCCACAAGTTTAGAGAATCAAAATATTTGTAAATCTTTACCTGAATACAGGGGACATGCTCACCAGGCATTCACTCCACCTCATCTAACTCATCTTAATATGGAGCAGTAGTGATCACTAAGCTCCTCACCTTACCACTAAGAATAAGCCCAACTACCCTGTTAAAGAACCTTTGATACTTGCATTTATGACTTGGTCATCTCATCCACTATCCAAAGCTCATGGACACAAGTGAGGATGGGAAGAGACTGCCTGTAAGCTGACAGCACCATCCAGTGACTCTGATCTCACTTCACGAAATACGGTCTGGTCCAAAGTCTGAAGTAGCGCTGCTACTCACATCTTGATTTCCATCTCTAAATCCCTTCAACCATCACTTATGATCAAGTCTCTAAGATACATATAGTTTTCTACTCACGTACAGAAAGCAATTCACTTTTTCTAGGAGAAAAATTACATTTGGTTTTATAGTATTGTTTTTCATTCCATCTACTTCACACATATCAGTGAATTTATCCATGGTATATTGGCTATTAGGGTCATTTGATGCTAAAAGGACAGTATTGTCTTGGAAACAACAAAGATTCAAAATAAATATGCATCTATAAATATATATATATATATATATATATGTGTGTGTGTGTGTGTGTGTGTGTGTGTGTGTGTTTGTGTGTGTGTGTGTGTATATACATATATATATATATATATATATATATATATATATATATATATATATATATAGTTCCCCTTCAGAAGGTCGAATGGCTGAAATCTCGAACTTCATATGGCCAAAGCCATATGCTCGAATTTCAGAAGCTTGACTTTCTGAAAGGAAAAAAAAAAAGCAACGTAACACTAAGCAATGCTTCTGCAGGGGAGCAAGCCCCCCTGCACCCCCACACCCCCCGCCAATTATTTTTACCAACTCCGAGATCACATTACAGTGCAGAAAGGGAAATCTACCATTCTGCGCAGTATGCCGATCCCCATTCAGAAGGTCAAGCATCTAAAATTTTGAGCATATGGTCTCGACCATATGAATTTCGAGATTTCAGCCATTCGACCTTCTGAAGAGAAACTATATATATATATATATATATATATATATATATATATATATATATATATATAGATATAGATATATATATATATTTATTTATATATATATATATATATATATATATATATATATATATATAGATAGATATAGATATATATATATATATATATATATATATATATAGATAGATATAGATATATATATATATATATATATATATATATATAATATTTTGTACATCTATAGCAATATCATTATCTATATTAATATCTACCTATACACATTTACATTATCTATCTATCTATCTATCTATCTATCTATCTATCTATCTATCTATCTATCTATCCATACAGACAGTATATAAAGAAATGAAAAACAGCACTGGAGTCAATATAGACAACAAGATAAAACTTTAATTCACTATAAAAATGGTAAATGATTTTGTTGTTCCAACTAACAAAGGACTTCATCAGATAATTCAGATTAAAATCAATTAATAATTAAAACACTATCATTTGAAAATCAACTAGTTATAAACAAATTAATTTCTTAAAGAATTTGTACCACATTTTAATGGGATGTAAGAAACAGTTTTGTGTAGTTTCTATTTCTTATTCTTGCTTTTAAAATGCCTTTATCATTACTATCTCATTCAGATCTGGTGTATTGTAGGCCTTTAACTTCAATTGCTAATGCATTGTTTTTATATTCAACTTTAATTCCAAATCACTCCCTCTTTTGCTAACATTTATGTACCCTAATATAAAACAAATAGTATTTTCTTTGTAGTACAAGTTTATATAATGCATTGCAGTGCATTTGTTCCATAGAATAATAATGTTCAAAAATTCTTTTTGACAGCTTTCTGGCAGTTTTACCCACATAAAAGGCAGAACAAGCATTGCAGCTGACCACATATATCACATCAGTGATGTTGCAACTATATCTCTCAACGATACATAACCTTCATTTGCATTTATAAAAATAAGAACTAGTTGCCATATGTTTACACATTCTGGAACACCCGCAGCTGTGACCTCACAGTCGTTGACCTCACAGTTTAAATTATTTTAATAATTTGCCTTCTGCCTTAATAAAAAACTTAAAATTAGTGCCACTTTCTTTAAAAAATAGGTCTATTTCTCACCACTTTAGAAATCACCTTTGAAGATTTTAACTCAGAAAGCAACTTGGAGAAGGCAAAACATTAGGGAAAAAATATAGTAAGAAAACAGAAGGGTCCCTTAAGAAACTGGATAGTCAAAAGTCATGTCCTTATGATGGTTGTTGAGCTGCCTTCATCTTAAATCAATCACATGGTTCTAAACATTTAGGAAGGCTGAAGACATGGAACACTTGCTTTCTCAGGCATTTTGCAGAGATGATGAAGGGGTAAACAGACCTTTCAAGGTTGGTTAAAAAGGGGTAGTAGATCATGAAAATCTGAGGAAAAGCAGAAGTATTGAATGAATTGTTTGTTCATCCTTCAAGAAGGAAAGTAACAGATGGGGATGATGCTTTCCTGGGAGGGAAGAAGGGCATCAAGTGACAGCAGCAGACTGGCACAATGATAAATAGGGGGAGTCTGATAAAAAACTTGCTCACCTGATGGAGGCTAAGGAAAAGGGATAAGGTTGAAGTCTCTCATGTTCCTTGTGAATCTGGCTACTTTGCTAGCAGATCCAATGATTATTAGAGTATGTAGAAGGACCTGTATGGACTGTGTGACACACGTTTGTAACAAATGTACTATTATAGGGGAGTCAGAAAAAAATCCAGCAAATCAAGGAATTACAGATAAACTGGCCTGACAGCAGTGGTAGGGAAAGTCATGGGGAGAATTTGTATCTACATCATGTTCCCTTATCTCTTCTTTTGTATAGTAAGAAGAGCTCTAGCTCTACTATGTTTTGGTAATTTCTAACCAGTGCTTTGACACACAAGAATAATGTCCTGGCTACAGCTCTGGCAACCCATGTTGGTATATTACTTCAGACATCGGAGATGCTGGCAGTGGACAATTGGCATTCCCATCCTGTGGAGGGCATGCACTCAGACACACCTCATGGTTGATTTCTGGAAAGCACTTCTATGCATGTCTCCAGCCTCCACCAGTGATCAAACATGAGGTGTGTCTGAGTACCTGCCCTCCCCAGGATGGGAAGAGACAAGGGGGACATGATATAGATAAAGAGGACCATGTGAGAGCCATGTGAGGGGATTATCTCAAAAAGGAAGGACAGAGGAGAGAAGGACAGAGGGGTAGGAGGTGCACAAGCAGCAGATTTTATGGCTTATCTCATCTCTTGAGTTGCAATGTACTTCTTCATCAAGAGGAATATGGATCAACACAATGAGCTATTGAAATCAGAGGTGGAGAGGGAATCCTTGGAAACATTCAAGAGTGCATTAGACAAGTGGAGAAAAGGTTGAAGCAGAGAGTAGGGGTGAGGGAGGTAAAATGTTAAATGCATGCAAAGTTTAAACTAGAAAGATTAAAATATCCTTCTGCCATTAAGCAAATGTAAGGTGATGTAAGAAACTGTTTCCTGTAGTTTCCATTTTTTTATGTTAACATAGTAAACAACTCACTGGAAGAGAGGATGTACTGTAAGAATATAACTGTAGCTTCACCTTTTAAAATTATATTCATTTAGTTTATTTATTTAACACTGACATAATGGTTTCTTTTCAATGAAGTCTTGAAAAAAGTTCCCTGATTTAAACTAGGCATGGAGCTTGGTAACTTGGCCAAAAGCAAGCAGTCTGAAATCCACATGGACTGCATGATTTGGTCAAAATGAAATTATGCAAATTCACTTTAGAATTTGGATGAAAATCTTATAATTCTAGGTAGAGGTGAGTGTACCCCCTTCTACTTTATTGTAATAACCTGCAGAATAACTGCACCTTGGGCATATGCAGAAAGAGAGAGAGCATTGAATTGTATTTCAACCATCTGTTTAGTCCATGTGGTTTATGAATTTGTAGATGTTATCCAGAAGCCAAGCTTTACCTAGGGCCCACTTAAGTAATCTAATCACCTTATGTAGTATGTCTTTTGGAAAGAAGAGTACTGGAATATCCAGTGGAAACCACTGTAGACAATATGTAAATTCAGCCAGACAGCAATGTGTTGCCAGAGTCAAAGCCTGGTGATTAGATGCACTGCAGTACCACTCACCACTGTGCTACCCCACTGATGCTTCAGGTTGATTTCCTTTTTAATACAAGATCATTTTACCTAGTTTCTGATGAAACTGTGTCACAAGCAAGAATTGGAATCCATTTTGAAGATGAGGCCACTACATTGATTAAAGAATCCCTATGAGCCAAGACTGCGGGAATGGATGAAATTCAGCTACAAATGCTGAAGACACATATGCTGACATATTATGGATAATATGCCTTTTTAATGTTACATGCAAGCTGATCAGGTGTTTTCCATCTTCAAAGGGAGCAGAAGGGTGTGCTCTAGTTACAGAGGGATTATGCTTGTCACCCTCCCTGGGAAAGCCTTCATCATGGTGCTGAAAAGGATACTCCATCTACTTTTTGAGCTTCTGGTTCAGGAGGAGTGATGTAGCTCCTGTCCTGGCCATGGAACAGTGAATGAATGCTATGACTTCCAAAGGTGTTGGAAGACCCATGGGAATACGCAAAGCTGGTCTACATCTGATTTCTGGATATGGGAAGGCACATGTCCAAGTACTCCATAATGTTCTGTGGTAGATGCACAGTATGGTTTCCAGAGTCACTGCTGCATACAATATGGTTTCTTTTATTTTCAGAATGAGAGCTGCGTGCACATTCATATTGTTAAAGTGAATTAATTCAAGGTTGGCATAGGATTTTTTGTCTGATATCCGGGCACATGATATTTTGATGATTTTTTGTCTGATATCCTACCAGAAAAATGTGCATTTTCATATCGTAAAATTCATGCTAATGTACAACCTGTTATTCTCTCAACTTTCTAAATTTGTAAGAGCTGTATTTAAAAATTGTCCCTACTTTTGGGCCTTTGTCCCACTTTTATTTATGGTTTTGTCCAGATTTCTTGCTCTAAGAGGTTGAGAGGTATGACTCCGGCTCCCTTTTCCATTACCTTGGTATAAACACACTATGAGACTTGGTATAAACACACACTATGAGACTGACTATAATGCTGAAAAATATGAGATCTAGAAAATGACAGCCATTTGTGAACTGTTGAGCTGAAGAAAATTTAGACATGATCAATCTAATCAGACATGAGAGTGCTTATATGACAGATAAGGAAAATATTTTAGAAAATGTGTAGCAAGAAGACAAGATGGTGGTGTAAGTCTGGAAGAATAAATGAGAAACAGCAAATATGCTATCTCAATTCCCACATATTTCATATTGAAACTGGTGAGCAAATCAGAAAAAAAGAATTATCCACTGTGTTTTTTAAAAGATAATATACTGAAGGTTAAGGCAAAACATACTACATTTACTACATTTGGAAATATAGTGAAACACACAGTAAGTATGTATGGAGTAAACAGATGTAGAACTGTGAAGGCCCAAACCATAGGAAAGATAACCATAGCAGCAGAACAGTCCATAAAAACGATACGTGAAGAGGTGAAAAAAGAAGACTAAAAGGCTTAATTAATTAAGGGACTTACTAATGAATTATCTAATTATCAAAATTATATTTTTTTGTAAAAAATAACAAAGCTGATGCACTCCTTAACTTATACAACTATACACTGAGTTATACAGCCTTGGGAAAAAAGCAAAATATCACTGAAACTAAAATATTGTTTTGATAATTATTGAATGCAATGAACTTACACACAGTAATTCATTAGATTTCCAAATAAAGAAATGGGTGAGCAGGCTAGTAGGCATATTACTTGGAACTTCAACAAATGATAGGGGAAAAGAATGCAAAACTGAAGGCACATAGAATGAAACTGAGCACAGACAAGGCAGTTGTAGTGGCAGCAATGGGGAAATCAGAGGAAGGAATTAACTGAGATAGAAGAGAAAATAGAGAAACAGGTTAACAGCTTCAAGTAACTGTGAGAGGTTGCTGAGAAGAAGGGATGTCTGTATAAGAAAGTCAACACTAGAATCAGGGAAGCTGCAGCCAACTGGCACAAAGTGTCAGGGGTAGTGTGTGACAGAAGAATGATAAAAAAATCTGAAAAATAAGGTGTATGAAATTGTGGTGTGACCGAGTACTACTGCATGGTGCAGAAACCTGTGCAGTGAGAGCAGAGTAATGGAGGAAGCTAGAGGTGATGGAAATGAAGTGACTGAGCCAGGTGGCGGGGTGATTCCTGTGAGACAGATGAAGAAATGATGACATCAGGGTAAAAAACAAAGTCCTGCAACTGCAGAGAAGATCAAAGAGAACAAATTACATCAGTTTGGACACATGCAGGAAAGCAGAAGTAGGGTTCTTAAAGGAGATTTAGGAGAGTAGGAAGAAGACACGTGGAAAGAAGGAAATAAAGCACTCCATGAGACAAGACCTGCAACAAGCAGGCATGACTGTCAAAGAAGGTAGTAGTGTGCAATTCAATCAGGAGCGGCAGAACCAGTTGACATATCACCCCAATCCCATGTAGAAAATGGAAACAACGGGGTTACTAATGATGATGATTATGATAGTGAACATCTGAACAAAATGACTATCCATTTTAATGAATCGTGGCCGAACAGCAGGATAAATAAATTCTGCTAGAAAACATATGATAAGATTATCTTCTAGGTGTGGGACAGACCGAAAGAGGAAACCAGAATAAGAAATTACAAGCCAGTTGCATTGAACTCAGAGGGAGAAGGATTCGTGTTAATGCTTGAAGATAAATGCTGTGTGGAATGCAGAGGCCAAGTGAAATAGGGTTGAAGAGTAAATCAAATCACATGATCTAATCAGATCAATATGTTGGAGTTTACAGACGATAATAGTCTGTAGATTCTAACTGAAGAAAGGAGGAGTTTGAAGAGAAAAGCAGGACTCCATACTTGAAACAGACATTTCAACTTCTTCAAAACAACAGAGGTTTTATTTAGAGTTAGTTTTAACAGTCATGTGATTTCAGTTGGTGCTCTACACTACAGGGAACTCATTACTCATTATTTTGAAAAACTGTGAGGAAAAATGACATTTTAGAGTTTTTATTTGTTGTCAATTTAGTGAGTTCATCATAATGAATCTATGGTATTATGTTTTTGTAGAATTTGCAGTGAACACAGTTGATGTTCATCATATTGATCACTGCTGTAGTAGCTATAGCTATATGGGTTACATCATTCCAAGGATATAACTGATAGGCAGCTTCCAAATCTTCAGGGCACTTTCCATACAACCAGACAGTTAGGCAGCTTGAGATGAGCTGACTTAAAGACAAGTTTGGGTGTGAAGACCTTCACAACTTTACTGCCTCTCTTGAGTACTCTCCAATGAGGCTTTCGAGGCTCAACTGTCAGCTTGTTCTTTCCTTTGCTGGAAAATATGTTCTTTTGGGGAAAAATTCCATTTTCTTCATTTGGTCGATGTTTTATTACTTTTTTCTTTAGGAAAATTATTTTAAAGCTAACTGTATGGTATTTTAATAAACTGTCTCAAGACTGTAATGTACTTTTAAATGGGACACTAATTTTTCAGTCAGTTTAAAAGTAGTGCATAGTAACTGAAAACATTTTTTTCTGTGGAGAAATTGTGTTTGTTTTTCTTTTGTGGGGCTATCATAGTGTTTTAAAGTGTTTTTACTGTGTTTTTCCCTATCATATAAGTAACTTTTGTGGACTGGTAGTGTTTACTGGCAATTCCTGCTTGTCTTCACCAGAAAAGTGGCACTATTTGTGGCTTGACCATAGAACAGACTACTGGTCCTCCTGTCAGTTTTTTTTCCTGTCTACAACAAGAAAACGTTGAGCAAACAAGCCTTTGCCAGCACAGCAGATTAGCAATTTGCCTCAGCTGAGGTGAGTGACTTTGCTGTGGTCATTTGTTGTATCACAGAACACTCATCTTTTGCCCAGAATCCTTCTGGTGTAGCAACAACAGCCTCTATGGACCAAGGGTTAGTCACATCATCTGCAGCTGTTGAGATCCCCTCAGAAGGCAAGGGAGAGCCACTTTATTTGGTCTTACTTGAGGAAACAGGGAAGATTTACCTGTTGTGTCTTAATGCAGTAACCATCTCTGGGGAAGCAACTGCTGCTATTAGTGGCATGGCTGACCCCATTTTCCTGTCAAAATGAAACAGAAAACTAAACATGTATCTACTTCTTCTCAAATTTGTTTGGATAGGAATAGTTTATTGAGTCTCTCTCAGGGTTTATTTCAGGCTTTTGATCTTTCTTGTAAACTAGTTCTGGGTAAAAGAAAGTGGGATTCCCCTTTTCCTGAAGAGATTCAAGATTATAACTCTGAAAAGGAAGATGCAATGACGGATGCAGTTTTTTTTCTCAGATTTTTGATTCAGACTCAGAGGAAAGATCAGTTTTTAATTCTCCCTGTGGGGTTTCTCCTTCTCTGATACTATTGCTAGAATGTGCCCATGTTTTCAGTGGGAGAGCACTGATGTTTCTCAGTCCCTCACAAAATACAATGAGTTGTTACAGAAGGCTTTTCCAGAACCTACATCTAATCCTCCTGTCCTGCCTGCTTTAGAGGATGTGTGTGTGTGTGTGTGTGTGTGTGTGTGTGTGTGTGTGTGTGTGTGTGTGTGTGTGTGTGTGTGTGTGTGTATTACTGCCTGTAATTTTCCTGATGGTCAGCCAGCTGTCCCTAAAAAGATAAATAGAATGTATAAATTTCCTCAGTCTTAAATTTTTACACAGTATTCCTAAACCTGACCCAGCAGCTATAGCCTTAGCTGACTGCACTGCTGCTAAGTGCTTATAGTGCTTATCTAAGTCCAATCCTACTCTTTCTAATAAGGATGGGAAGATTATTGATAGATGTGAGAAAAAGTGTATACTCATGCAACTTTGATTTTTCAGAATTTTGAATTGTCAGACTCATATGTTAAAGTTTGTTCTGTCAAATTGTGAAAGTATGAGGAATGTTTTACCTGCAGATTCTTCTTGTGAGGAAAATCTGCTATGAATAACTTTGTTACTTCTATAACATGGATTCCAACTCATTGTTTGCAGTGTATGTATGATGCTTTTGATACTTCTTTCAGGGCTATGGTCACTGTTACTGTTTTGTTGAGGTTTGCATGGCTGGATTCGCAGAACCTCCCAGATAATGTTAAAATGAGATTTTAAATTCTCTATCGGATAGAGATTTGGGTTTTGGCCCACCTGTAGAGGTGATCAAATTATGTTAAGAAAGGTGCTAGCTGATCCAGGGAACCTCTAAGACTTTTCAGGCCTCCCTTTCCAAATTGTCAAAAGGAATTTCTATCCTCACATCCAATTTTGGCAAAAAAAACCCCCCAGAATAAACAACCTAAAAACATTTCAGGTAAACAGACATTTAAGAATAATTGGCAAGGGAGGCCCAAAGACAAGCCTTGAACCTTCCAAAACCAATGATAGTCTAACAAGTCTGAATGACTGTTCAAAAGACATTGTGACTCCCTCCCATCCTGGCCCTTTTTTCTTCCAGAAAGTCTGAATCTCCTTTTTTCTTTTGGCAACAGATTGTTTTAGACAAATGGCTTCTGAAAATCATTCAGAAAGATTACAGATGGTAGTGGGAGGGAATTCCTCCTTTCCAGCGGGTCATCCGCCATCCTCCAGACCCAACTCTTCTGTTTACAACTGTTATTCATAACCTGCTATACCAAAGGAGTGATAGAACCATTTCAGCCATCCCAGGTGGGGAAGGGGTTTTATTCAAAGATGTTCCTAGTTTCAAAGAAAGAAAATGCTTGGGGACCACTTTTGGATCTTTCTTTTCTATACCTGTTTCTGATAGTGCCCAAAATTCAAAATGATGTTACATCACAACCTGTCACCTCTTCTCTCTCTTTCAAGTTTCCTGGTAACACTAGGCATAAAAGATGCTTATTATAACATCCCTATTCATCAAGACTTCAGATGTTCCTTATGGTTTTGTTAGTCTGGATCACATTATCAGTTTTACATCTTATCCTCTGGCCAATCCACTGCACCAAGAATGTTCCCAAAGTGACTAGCATCAGTTATAGCTCATTGCAGGCTGCAGGGTATCCATATTTTTCCATATTTAGACAACTTGCTGGCCTTTAGAGAGTCTTTTTCAAAGTGTCAATAATCTATCTCTTGGTTGGGAGATCTCTTACACAAGCTGGGATTCCAAGACAACATTCAAAAGAATTCCTTGACTCCTTCACACAGGATTGTGTTCTTGAGATGTCAACTAGATGCCTCAAAGAGCTTTTCTTCCACAGGAAGAAAGTACAGCTTTCTTTAAATCTATTTCTAAGGTTTTCCACTGAGACTTTGGTGACTGTGAGGGAATAACCCAGGATTTTGGGACTTATGGCATCTATGATTCTCATAATACCCTGGTAAGACTGTACATAGGAAAGATAAAGTGGAATCAGAAATATTTTTGTTAACAGCATCAATGCCCTGAACCTTTTCAAATCCCAGTGACATGGTTTGTCAGAACAGAAATATTTTGGTGGAGACAACACATATCCTTAAATCCAGGTCTCCTCTTCTCTCCTCCCTGTTCCAAAGCAGTCAGTCATGACAGATGATTTGGATTTTGCTTGGGATGCAGTTTAAGGAAGGAAAAATGTGTAGGGGTGTGGGACACCAAGGACAGCTGCAATCACTAAAATATCAAAGAGATGCTTGCCCTGATTGAGGCACTCAACTTTTCGAACCATCTTTGGTCCCTGGGACCTCTTTAGGTGGTTACAGACAATACCACAGTCACGAGGGGCATCAAAAAGTAAGCAGGAACTAGGTTGTACTCCCTTTACAAACTAACCATGTTAGCTTGAGATATAGCTTCACTGTACCATCTCACTCTATAAGCAGCTTACATCCTGTGAGAGAAAAATTGTAAGGCAGTCAAGATGAGCAGGACCAGGGCAATCCCTCACAAATGGACACTAGATCCGGGGTCTTCCAAGATTTGATCAATCTATGGGGAGTTCCACAGGTAGACCTCTTTGCCTCCATTCTGAACAATCAGCTGACGAGATTCTGTTCTAGGACTCCATGCAAGAAGGCCTGGAAGACAGATGCAGTTTCTTTTCCTTGGACAGGAATATACATGTATGCTTTTCCATCCTTTCCACTATCATCCAGGGTACTTTTGAATATTCAGAAGAAATCCCCTAAGATCATTGTGGTGACTCTCTTCCAGCTAGGCAACCATGTTTCTACTTTCTTTCGGAAATGACCAGTTGCAATTACCACAAGCTTCTCAAAATGGATCTATTCACACAAGAATAGGTGCATTTGATGCATCTTGATATAAATTATCTTCACATGACTGCCTGAATGATAGACTTAATTCATTTTTGGCACCTGTTTACTGAGGATGTGCAGTAGGTGTAGCTCGTCCAATCAGGATAAAACAGACTAACAGTTGTGGGTTCAGTTCAAGCAGCTTTATTATATACAAGCACATCAGAATTGAGGCTTAGTAACTTAAACTTAAATAAACTTATAAACAGACTGACTACTACACTCATACATGTTAACATTTTGGCCCTTCTTTCAAAACATCACTACTGCGTGAATGTGCTCTCTATTTATACGTATGTGCGCTCACTTTGAAATGCTTCTTAATGTTATAATACACATTCTGTTCTACATCCTCCCTCTTTGAGAAATAAGTCATGCACAGTAATAATGACAACAATCATTGACATGCAATTATACAGAAATAATACAGGGAAGTAAATATTGTGGGAAGAAATAGTCAGGGTATTGTTATGGCTAGGCTTGTATAGGCCCTAGGGCTGATAGCCTAGTATCAGCCTATGAATAATCCTTTGACATGCAATTATGCAGAACAAATTACAAATGAAACAATCATGTCCTAGTTTCTGTGAATTTTACACTAGGTCTGGAAATACGATCTGATCCTGTGACGTATAAACTAGGACTGGGTTTAGCAATAGGGACTATCTTTAATGAATGATAAACTTCAGGGACATATGAGAATCAGGAATGGAGATAGGTACTGAGATATGTCCTTCAACAGGAACATTGTCTGGATTGCTCTGAGATCTAGAGTCTGTATCACAGGTACAATGCTGCGATATCAATTCAGACACAGGAAGAAGATGCCTGCGGCCTCTTCTGTATTCTATACCCTCAGATTCTACAAAGTAAAATCTCATCTCGGCACATATACCTCTCACTTGACCAATTTGATCAAAACCTTTCACCTTTTGCATCCTAACTATCTCTCCTTCTTTTAATGGATGAATAAATCTACTCGATTTATCATAGTTGGACTTCTGAAATGAACACTTTTTGAATAGTTGGGCTTTGATTGCTCTGGTGTTTTTAGCATTAGGCACCAAAAAACTGGAACTGATAGGCAAGTTCTGGTTTGTCTTGATAGAAGTCTCTGAGCTGGTGAGCCAAGTAAATTTTCATGGGGTATATTTCTGAAATTAAACAAATTCAAGAAAACATCTGTATTGTCACACTTTGACCTCTCTAGTAATTGCTTTGCACTTTGTACTGCACGTTCACTTAGACCATTTGACTGTGGGTCCTCAGGACTATTGGTAACATGGATGAAGTCCCACTCTTTTGCAAATTTCTGAAATAGCTGACTGGCAAACTTGGCACGTTGCTAGAAATGACTTTGTGTGGACTACCATGGACTGAGAAATGGCATTTTAACTTAGTAATGACAGTACTGGACGTTAGGTTGGGTAGCAGATTAATCTTGAACCAGTTCAAATAAGAGTCTACTAGCACAAAGTAATGTTGACTATTCCACTCGAATATGTCAGTGGCTACTGTTGACCAAGGCAGTTCAGGAATCTGGCTTAGCTGAAGTAGCTCTTTTTGAAAATGCAGTTTAGTAGTATTCTACACTGAACAAGATGAAAGTACTTTATTGATATCTTTTGACAGAGAAGACCACAATACTAGTCCTCTCACCCTTCTTTTGGTAGCCTTGGAACCTGGGTGGCCATGATGCAAAATTTGGATGTACTCATGTTGTAAGGAAGTAGGAATGAAAACTTTAGAATCTTTGAAAATGATATCAACTTCCATCAACATCTCATTTCTGTAAGGAAAATAAAGTTCCACTTCTGTTGGTACACAAGATTGCTTTGACGGACATCCAACATTGATGAAGTGGTTGAGCTTTTGCAAAATGGGATCAGTCTTTGTGTGATCCCTTAGCTCATCAAGTCTTGTGGTAGAGAAATTACTCACTTTCATGACATCGAAGTCAAAATTCTCTGCCTCAAGCTTTTCTGTGGTATTTTTGGGTGATCTGTATAAGGTATCAGTGAGATAAAGAAGTTTGCCTTTCATTAAGACCATTTTGAAGTTATACTTTTGCAATCTGAGCATCATTCTTTGTAGTCTTACTGGAGATGTATGCATAGGCTTCTTTAAAATAATGACTTGAGGTTGATGATCGGTCTCAATCTGGATAGCTCAGCCATAAATATAATCATGGAACTTCAAATGTGCGAACACAATTGCCAAACGTTCCTTCTCAGTCTGAGCATACTGCATCTCAGTTTGGGTAAGAGTTTTAGACACATAGGCTACTGGTCTGCCTTCTTGAAGAATAACTGCACCAAGACCGAACTTTGAAGCATCACAGGAAAGAATTACTGGTTTGTGGATATCACAGTATCTTAACATAGATGGACTGGCAATTTTCTGTTTCAGGTCATCAAATGCTCTCTGGTGTTGTTCCAATAATGACCCTGATAATTTAGTGAAGTCTGGTATAAACTTGCCCAAATAGTTAACCATACCAAGAAAACACTGTAAGGCTTGGACATTGTTTGGACCTGGCATCTCAATAATAGCTGTTTGTTTGGAAGGATCTGGTCATAAACCTGAACTGGTAAATAAGTTACCTACATAAGTAACTTATGATAGCTTGAATTAACATGTCAGAGGGTTGAGCTTTAGATTCACTTCATGTGCTCTTTCTAGAACTTTCCTGAGCTTTCTGTCATGCTCTGCTTCACCATTGCCTCAAACTAGTAAATGATCTACTATTATGGTACACGGATAGCCTGAAAAATTTGCTCCATTGCACACTGAAAGACCACTGGCAGAATTTATTCCAAAAGGCATTCTGAGAAATCTGTATCTACCAAATGGCATGCTGAATGTAGTCAGTAGTGAAGATTTGCGATCAAGCATTATTTGCCAAAATGAACTCTTTGCATCAAAGACAGAAAAAACAGTGGCATTTGGCATGAGGGTAGCAAATTCCTTGACTGTAGACATAGGATGGTGGGGTCTCATCAATGCTTTGTTTAAGTCTCTTGGGTCAATACATATTCTGATTTCATCTGAGCATTTATGCGTGACTACCATGGAAGACACCCATTCAGTTGCTTCTGTAACTGGACAAATCACACCTTGCTGCACCATTTTATCTAAATGGACTTTGACTCTTTCTTACATAGCTATCAGAATTCTTCTTGCTGGTGTGACCACTGGACTGACCTCTGGGTCTAATTTTATGAAGTAGACAACTAGAAGTTTACCTAACTTGTCTTCAAAAACATCGGCATATTCTGAGAAAATTGCATCAGTTAAACTGCTACTAGGACATGTGCTTACATGATGGACTTCTTTGGTAAAAAAAAAAGTTTCATTCTTAAACTGTCTCTGAAACCTATTAATGACTACACAGATCTTTTGACTGCATAAAATTGCAAGCTGTAACTGTTCCCAGCTGAACAGCATGAAAGCACTACTGAGCCTTTGGTATGAATTTCTTCTCCTCCATAAGCAACAAGATTTGCACAACTAGCCAAATCAAGTTGTTCTCCAGCTCTTACTCCTCCAGCAAATGTTTCTGTTGACATAACATTGTAGTTTGAATCAGTATCCACTCTGAGCTCTGTGGGTTTACCATTAATCAGGATAGTACAAAACACTTTGTTTTTTGCCAACAAATCTACTGCATTAACCTTTTCACCAGCAACTGCTACACCATCTACATAGAAAGTACAGTTGCAGCTTTCTATATGATCAACTTGATTTTTTTGAGTGACCTATATTAATAAATGAATGAGGATTGTTTGATTTACAAAGCTTTGAAAGTGGATCCATTTTTTATCCTTATGTCATTGCTGTCCAAATGCTAAGCACTTTTCGCTCTTGGACAATTGATTGGCACCGCAATTACAACAGTTAACAATGAGACTTGACTTGAGTTTTTCTGACTCACCCTTATGCTGCAATGAGCATGTCCATTTTACTGAGATAGTTTTTAGAACTTCCTGGAAAGGTACAGCTTTCCCTGGATATTCTGCAGGGGCTGCAGCTGCCATGTGGTTAGGCCTGCTTCTGTTAGCCACAAGCTGCATGCTGTCTACATTTGCTCTAGAGGCTGCTGAAATCATGCTTTTATCACTTGCAAGCATATTTGTGTGACTTTCTGTAAGCTTGTGTATTTGACAAATCTCTATGGCTTTGCTCAATGTTAAATCACTGTCTCAAAGCAACATCTTTCTCACTGCAGCATTATTAACACCACGCACAAGTCTGTCTTTTATCAACTTGTCTTTCACATCATCAGATCTGCATGTTTTAGCTTTGTTTATCAAGTCAGTAATATAAGTTGCAAATGTTTTTCCTAGCTTTTGGTCTCTTGTATAAAATAAGTGCCTCTCCAATGTAACATTTGTCTGGGGGTTACACATTTCTCTAAATTTATGTTTCAAGCACTCAGAGTCCTTGCTTGATCCAGCTTGTACAACAATATGGCAGTTTTCCCCTTCTTATACTGCAGATGCATGCACAAATTAGCGCCCTCTTTCAATAGCATCTGACACCACTAGACTAAGCAGAATACCTACCCACATATGTACATCTTTATCAGGAAAAAGCTGCTTGTATGAAAATATCGTATTCCTGCTCAAATACTCTCCAGTTCTCTGCAATATTATGATCAAACACAAGCGGACTGGGTCTGCGAAATGCCTCTGCCATGCCAGCACACAGTAATAAAGACCCTTGAGTTATGTACGAACATAGACACATATATGTCAGAAATTTATGCCAGAAACTTGTAACTATGCTCAACAGTACAACAGACTCTCCGAAATAACTGCACTTTGTAAAATAAGTTTCTGTAGCACAAGAATACTTTGAAATCACTGTACTTTACAAAACCACTCATCAGTGTAAGAGGCACTTTGAAATAACTGCACTTTGCGAATGAGTTGCACACAGCACAAGAAACTTTTCAAAATTACTGTATTTTGTGAAATAACTCTGTACAGTGTAAGAAACACTTTGAAAGGACTGCACTTTGCGAAATATCTGCACTTTGCACATAGTACACTCCTCAAAATAATTGTACTGTAATAAAGCGTACCCTGCAAACACTTTGCACACCCAGATATTTTGATCAACTCTAGTTATACTCTAAATAGCTTTAGTTAATGCAAAATGTGGTTGTTTACTAAAAATATGCAGCCGCTTTGCTTTTCCATGCTTATTTTGCCCTTTTATTGTACTCGTTATGCTTGATTGTTTTTTATCATGCTTATTATACTTTTCTTGTGCTTGTTTTACTTTTAACATGCTCATTATGCAAATCAGAAGTAGTTCTGTATGCACTCATAAGTATTTCAAATAACTTTATCAAATGTGCTTTCAACATTTTGTTTAATCAATAATTCGTTTTGTACTTTTCGTTTGATTAATAATGCATTTTTTGCTTTACATTTGATTAATAATGCGTTTTGTGCTTTGCAAATGCTTCATATAATTTTCTTTATGGAATAAATCATTTATGTGAGTTTTTTTATTACCTGAAATTCATTTCTGACCTTTTTCAATCGTTTGAAACCAGAAGAAAGAAAATGTATCCGAACAAGCCAAAGTTGCCCAGTAAAAAATATAATACAAAAGCCACGATAAACCAGGTGTATATTATAACATCGAAGTCTTACAACTTTGAATGTTATATTATCAAACCCAGTGGAGCAAACACTGGAAATAGCGAAGCTGCAAGTATTCGGTGGGCCGTTTCTGCAGCTTCACTATTTCCTCAACTGTGGAGCGAAGGTTACGGACCGGGTTAAGGTAAGTGTGCGAACAAAGGTGAGTGTGCGATTGGGCGTGGGTTAGGTGAGTTAGTGTTAGGGCGCGGGTCTGATAAGTGTGCGATTGTGTGGACATGAGGGTAAGGGTGGGGTAAGTGAGTTAGGGTTAGGGAGCAGGTAAGGTGAGTGTGCGATAGTGATGGACCTTAGGGTTAGGGTTGGGTTAAGGTAAGTGGATAGCTAGTAGTGTATGTATGGTTTAGTGTAGGGTTTTGTGAAGTGTGTGTGTGTGTGTGTGTGTGTGTGTGTGTGTGTGTGTGTGTGTGTGTGTGTGTGTGTGTATGTGTGTGTGTATTATTTATTTTGGTGTGCTTGTGTTGTGTGTATGTTTGTCGGAACAGCAAATTTTTTCCCTGGGAAAAAAAATCGCTATTCTGACTGTTCGGTTTTCTGGTGTGTCGCTCTACTGGGTTCGATATTATGGCATTCAAAGTTGTAAGACTTTGATGTTATAATATTGACCCGATAAACCAGGCATCCACCAAAGCTGCTGTTCTTAAAATTTTATTACAAAAGCAAAGGATAAGCACTTTCACACACAGTGTGCTTCATCAGATCCACATACTTAAAATGAAACAAAACCATTAAATAGTAAAAACACACAACAGGCAGCCAGTTATCAGAATCATTCAATTACTGATGTATACTATGTCTCTTAAGGATGGGTTTTAAAGGTACAGATGCATTGATACAAGGCAGCTTATCTGCCTGCAGCTTAACTATCCATTTAGTCTCTGCAGTTTCAAGTTTATTATTAAAATCACCCCCCCCCTTTTATTCATATGTACAGGTTGTAAAACAATGAATTCAAAGCTATGTACAGGTAATACAGAAACATGCTTAGCCAAGGCATTAAGTAAATTGTTATGTCCAGTGTCACTTAAATGCTGCAGAATCCTGTAGCTGTAGTTGAAATATGGCAGCAGGCTTTGCAAGATCTACAAGGGAAAGTACCTTTGCAATCAGATAGTAAAGAAGATGTAATTGTAGATTTATAACAAAGCTGCCACTTAAGTGATAAATTATTTTTAAAAGTATATCTAAGTTTATCTCCTGCAATAGCCTTGATCTTATCATCAGAAAGAAGTATCGGCCAAAATTTATTAACAACATTGCAAACCTGCTTCATATTATTCCCATAGGTTAAAGACAATCTGACATTATTGCCAGTTGTGTTAACATTAGACTTAGGTACATATGAACAGTTAAAAAATGGTTTACCTTTATCAAGCCTCAAAGAGGGAACATCACTAAAGGTATCATTCAAAACTTGTTCCTTATAGCCCCTAGCCAAGAAATCATTCCTTAAACTGGACATAGCTTTATTGCATGCATCATCACTTGTATGCAAATGAGACATTCTAAGGTACTGGTCTTTAGTAATATTCTTAAAAACATGTCTAGGATGCATGCTATTATAATGCAAATATGCATTCTTTCTACAAGATTTTCTAAATAAAGAGCTACTAATAATACCATCAGACAGCACAATCCTTGTATCCAAAAAAATTATAGTGGTATGTGAATGATTCAAAGCAAATTTAAAACAGTCACTGGAAGATTCCAAATACTGTACAAACTTCAATGGGTCTGCTTCCAGTCCCTCCCACAAAATAAAAATGTCATCCACAAATCGTTTATAATATAATAATTGTGTGGAGTACAGATGGTCAGAGAGGACTACCTCATGCTCTCA
Organism: Protopterus annectens; assembly: GCF_019279795.1. NCBI lineage: Eukaryota > Metazoa > Chordata > Ceratodontiformes > Protopteridae > Protopterus > Protopterus annectens. The sequence goes on from NC_056727.1 coordinate 806,261,790, forward strand.
GTCTGCCAAAACAAGGTTGGCGTAACTGTTAGCACAGGGAGTCCCCATCGCAATGCCCACTTTCTGCCTATATAAAATATCATCAAATAAAAAAAAAACATTATTAAACAAAGTAATATCCAGTAATGTACCAAAACATTCAATCAACTCATGTGAATAGTCAGTAAAGGTCACCAAAAATGTCTTCAAAGATGTAACACCCATGTCATGGGGTATTATAGTGAATAGGGTCTGTATGTCCATTATCACTAAAATTGTTTGATCAGTAAAGGTACCATGTGCACTAGTATAATCACACAGAGTGCACAAAAAATGCTCGGTATCTTTCAAAACTGCACTGGCCATTTCCAAAGGTTTTTTCAAGTGATGTTCAACAAAAATGGAAATAAACTCAGTGGCCTATCCTCTACCTGACACTATGGGGCAAAGAGGTGGGTTGAGCAAAGATTTGTGCACTTTGGGCAGACCATGAATTACAGGTATCAAAGGTTCTGTTACAAACATGAAATCATATACACCTTTGTCAATCACTTGTTCCATTAATAATTCATATAACTGTTTATTGATGCCTTTAATAATCATATTCAGACCATTTCTAGTTAAACATTCATATGTATCAGTATCACGTAACATTTGAATCATAGCTGTATTATAATATATAGTGTCCAAAATCACAATAGACCCCCCCCCCTCTTTATTGGCTGGCCAAATAGTCAAATCATTCATGGCTTTTAATTCATGCAAAGATGAAATTTCATCATGAGTTAAATTATAAAAACAACTCCTTGTCAAATCAGCTTTAAAAAGCTCTTTCTCAATCATTTTAACAAATGTCTCAAGTACTGGATACAACTGTGGTACATACAAATTAGTGAGTTTTAATAAAACAGGCACTGCTTGTTGCTCACCAAATGCCAACTTAAGGACAGCATGCCATACAAAAAGTTTAATGTCAATTTTAATATCTTCAAATTTGACTGATCGTGAAGGCATAAAACTCAAGCCTCTATCTAATAGACCTACTTGCGCTGTTGTAAGCAAGCAGAAAGAAAGATCAAAAACTAGAGAAGAGTTCTCTTGCAGTTGTTCTCTGCTGCATGGTCATTCTCCTGTGAAGGTTTCTGCCTCTTGCGTGCAGAGCTGAGGTTCTGCCCCCTGTTCAATGCTGGAAGTCTGAAAGGGGCAGAAAAATTTAAAAAAACATTGTCTAGAGCTGTGGAGCTACCAGTATCCATGGGTCGAGCTCCACTTGATGAAGGAAAAATGCCAGTAGTTCCCATAGACAAAGAATTAGTAGATGAATTACTTAATTTGTTAATATTAGGTGCCTCACGTGAAATGGCACTATTCAATATATCAGATGTACTGGCTATAGCATCTGATGATTGTTGTGCTAGAGGTGAAGGCTGTAACTGTTCAGTAGCAGCTGGATGAACTTGGCCCAGCGAAGTATCAGTTGTCCGTTCGGACCCACGTGGCCATACAAAAATATGACCTTGATGAAAGTCGGCCATATCTCTAGCTAATGTCCTTTTTTAATCATCTGCTGCCTGTCATCATATGCTAGGACCTTTAGAAGAACATTATCAATATCTGCCTGATAAATACGTTCAGTAATACATACCCTGAGCTGTTGAAGTGTTGGCAAATGCTGAATATTGAGCTGAGTTTTAATTATATGTGGTTACTGAATGATATTTTTGCCCCTGAAGAGAAGGAATTATGTATTAAACTGGAAAAATTGCAGTTGATTTATTTTCCAGATTTACTGAACCTGGCTGTTATCTCAAAATGGTACTGCTGCCTGCACGTGTTCTCTATTTATATGCATATGCCCTCACTTTGAAATGTTTCTTAAAGTTACAACGCATGGTCTGTTCTACAGTAGGTACTAATGGAGACAAGAAAGCTTGCTACTAGAAAATCATATATTAGCAAAAGAATAAGGTCTTCCAGTTGGTGTCAGCAACATAACCAGCATCCATTAAGGGCTAGCTATTCTCTTGTTTTACAATATTTGCATGAGTTAGTATCCTATGGCTTTTCTTATTCCTCTATGAAGGTTCATTTATTAGCTACTTCAGCACATCTGCCCATGGATCCTTATCTGTCAATGGAGTCTCATGTCAAAAATATTCTTGAAAGGGGTTTTTCATAACAGGCCTCCAAGAAAACTGGTGTCCCCTTCTTGGAATCTTAACTTGGTGTTAGACAAGCTAACACCTGCTCCATTTGAACCAGCTAATCTGTCTGACTTGCAGTCCTTACCATGGAAAACAGTTTCACTGATTGCTCTGATCTCTGCATAAAGTGTATCTGAGTTGCAAAATCTTATGGTGAGTCAACCCTATCTCATTTTCCATAGGGGCTGGATTTCTTTGAGAACTAATCTTTATTTTATTCCTAAAGTCATAACCAAGTTTACTTTAAGCCAAACTATCAATCTCCTCATATCTTTCCCTGAACCTAAAAATGAGGGATAAAGGATACTCCATACCATGGATGCCCCTGGACAACTCAGTTACTATCTTTGCAGAGCTAAATCATTCAGACATTCAGATCAACTGTTTCATTTCTTGTGAAGGTAAAAAAAAGAAATAACCTGTGTCAAAACAGACTATTTCCAAATTGTTGTTTAAGACTATTATCTTTTGTTATACTCATCATAACAAAACTATTCCAAGCAAGGTCATGACCTACTCTACCAGGGCCTTGGCTTCATCTGTAGCTTTTTGGAAAGGGCTGGATTCTAGACATATTCTAGAAGCTGCTACTTGCTCCTCTGTTCATACTTTTGCAAAGCATTATAAGCTTGATTCCTTCTCCAAGTCCAGATCAAGCTTTGCTAGACCCATTCTCCAGGGGCTCCTGGACTCTTGGTTTCCACCTCCTAAACTTAGTTAGCTAAAGTAGATCATCTGTCCATATAGCTAAGGCTACTGTAGCAGTGACCAATGTGATGACCATAGTAGAGTTGTGTAAGATGAACTTGACCATTTTTATACTTCAGTGATCTGACCAGTTATTGATTTCTGTGTTGTATAAATTGCATAACACATTCTGAGATTATGAAATAAGGTCCATCCTGAAATGAGAAATCAATGATTAACTGCCTTTTAAAAATCACCTTTTTATTTTATTTATTGCTGTCCCCCAGGACCTTGCCTGATAGCTCCTCTGCCTTCACTCATTTTCCCATTCCATTAGGTGTAATGAGTTCTGGGTATTCCTTGGGCAGATGAGAGCCCTACAGCCCATTTGTTCCTCTCCAGGAATCCCTATTAGCTCTCCATTCCCCAGCAAGATCTAGGTAGTAGGGAGTGAGTCAGGTTGCTGGTTCTGGGGAAGGCATATCTTTTCCCTTTTAGAGCACCCTTCATCCAATTCACAGCTCCTCTGAGCCCACAGTCAGTACCTACTGAGAGGAGGAGTGCTGGCATATAACATTTTCCCCTCTACTGTCTAGTGTAAATGCACTAATGGCAATGTGGAGTTGGTTGGCTCAGAACTCCACCAGAAGAATACCTAGGGTTCCTTCTAGGTATCACCTATGTGGCAAGCCAGAGTGACCTCTTTCTTCCCCAGAAGGGCAAACCAGCAGCATCTTCTCACTCTCACTCTCCATAGCCATATCCTACAGGTAACAAAGTTGCTAATCAAACTCCTTGTGCCTGCAAAGTAGTCAGGGATTATCCCTTTATATGGCAGAGCTGGCTTTCTTTGAACATAATTTTGATATGTACATTGGAAGGAGAAAACAAAAACAACATAAAATTATAGCACTCAAGCTTCTTGGAGGTTATTAAGCTGCACAATTTGCAATCAAACTTATGAATGTGTGAACCTATAACATTTAAAGCAAAGGTTAGTTCCTATGAGAACATAAGAATCATTTTTATACAATCCATGTGATGAAAAAAATAAAATGTTCTTCTACATAACCAGAAATTATGGGTATGAGTCTTGCTCAGTCTTATGCAGACCAGCGACTGGTGTATTAGTCACAGTCTCAAACTGAATGCAAAGAAATGCATCATCATTCTCTTCAGCAAAAACAATGTCCCTTCACACTATCAGATCAATAACAATACCCTAAGTACCCATGAAGTGGTAAGGGACCTTTGATCACAAGTTAACTGTGACCTTAACTTTGACCACTATGTGTCTACTGTAGTAAGGAAGGCTTTCTATGTAGCAGCCTTGATTAGTAAAGGCATCACCTCAAGAGCAAATGAGGTTATAACCGCACTATACTCTTTACTAATCAGGCCCATAATTGAGTATAATGCCCTGTTTGACATGTACTGTACAAAGCATCTGCAGCAATAGAAGAGCCCTCAGAGGTTTCTAACAAAGAAGATCAAGGGACTCCAGCATATGCCTTACATAGATTGACTAAAGTCCCTGTCACTATACTCTGTGTTATATAGACTTCTTAGGGGGAGACTTATGCCTGGCTTACTAAGACACAAACTTAATGAACTTGCTGCATATCTGTAAGTCAAACGGGACTAGAGCTACCCATTCCAAGGACCTAAATATGGCCTGCTACTTAAATAGGACATGCTTATGTCGCGGTGGTGGGGCTGCGGTAGCGTTGTCACCTCACAGTAAGATGCTGTCCAGTTCGATTCTCAGCTAGAGCATCTTCTGCGTGGAGACATGCATGAATGGGCGTACCTTCATTGAAGGTTGTGCGTCAGGGCTGGTAACTCGGCACGTAAAAATCAACTACTAATCATTAGCAGACCGGAGTTCCGCTGTGGCGACCCCTAACCGGGAAAAGCCGAAAGACACAACAACAACAACAACAACAATAGGACATGCTTGAGGGACAGATTTGTCTCCTAGTGACTGCCATGTCTTTGGAATAGGCTACCAATTCATGTGAAACAGAGCACGTCAATGGCACTGTTCAAAAGGAACCTGGATGAATGGATGGTGCATTGTAAATTCTTATCGGAGATAGTGCCCACAACCCTCCTGGATGTGGGCAATCATTACTAAATACAATCCTGGATATTGAGAAGCATGCTATAGTATTACATTGGGTTGAAACAGCTAGGCTTGAAATGACCTCCGGGTTGATAGCCTAGTATACTGCCATGATCTTATGAGCTGTGATAGTTCACTAAAACAAAACATAAGCATAGGAATCATTTCATCTACTAAACTTGGCCCATTTTCTCCATCTACTGAATACACTTCTGCACTGACTCATCTGACATTTATCCCTCACAAGAATTGCTTTATGTCTGTCTCATGCATTTCTGACTTCTCTGCCATTGCAGCACACTAAAATCAGGCTACTAAAGAAAGGTTTTGAGTAGTCCTAGTAAATTCATTCTTCTAAAGTGAGATGCATACTGAAGGTACTTCTTACTTTGTTAGGGAATCGTTTTACCCTGCTCTATGATGTAAGAGCAGTGTCAAATACATTCTAGCAGAGTGTTTTAAATGGTCCTAGTACAATGAAAAAGGATAGATTAAGTTTATAGGTTTCTAAGCAGTGTCTTTCTTGACAGGGGCAGAACAGGTCACTGTAATTTGCTGACCTTATTTAGACTGTGCCTGACCTCATGTAGGATGTGATTTCTTTTTACAATAAGGAACACAATAAACAGCATTTTATGTCCCCAGTGAGGTTAGCAGACATATGGATTCTTGACAGATAGCTATAAAGGAGCTCTAGCTGCTGAGAAAATATTTTTACATATAAAGATAAATTACATTTCTTTCTTATTACAAGCAGGCTTACTTCATAAATACAGCTTTCCCACTAAATGAGTTCCAGTGATTGCATTTATTTTTCATGTTATTTAAAAGCAACAGGGGGTCTAGTATTTCAAATGTTTGCACATATTTTAAGAAGCTGTGTGAGGTCCAGCTCTAAATGCAAGTGTTGAATGATAAGTAATATTAACATCTAGAAAAGCAAACAGATGGGATGCAAAATAAAATTCAGACTATGTCATATTCTGTTAAAAGAAAAAAACAGAGATAGAAATAAAAAAATGGCAGAGGTTTTGTTGTGTGATAATCACAGGATCATTTGCCTTTGTTAAGTCCGATATTGTTCTGAACAGATACTGTAGGTCTAACATATGACACTGAATTTCATGCACTTGACTTAGTTACTGATATGTATTACATATTCTACATTTGTTTAAGGTTACTTACTCATGTCTTGATTTCATCTATGGTTCTGATTCTTCTGCTACACAGTGCCTATAGTTATTTTCTGTTTGTTTAGATGACTGTAATCTAACTTGTGCATGTTTGACATTAAGAAAATATAAGTTATAATATGTATTTATGTTCATAATAGTAAAGCAGTACTCAATAGACTATAGTTGTGTATAAAAAGATACAGTCGTTCTAATACTCCTTCTGTGGTTGCTTTTCATTTCATTGCTCCATGCTGAGATGCTTGGGCTTGTTGTTACTGTATCTGCTAAGCAGAAAATTGAAACGCTTCTAGATTAGTTTTTTTTCTGATACTTCCCTAAAGCAACTGGGGATTAATGTCTGTAGCAGAAATTGCATCAGCCAAGTACTGTGCTGTTTGTCATGTGATTGCATCCCTAAACATTTACTGATACAGTCAAGTTAAAGAGCATGGATTCATATGTTGTATTTAGTTTTATTTCCACTCAATGACACCACAACACTTTGTTCATAAAAATCATTTCATATCAGGCAGATTATATTACATCTTTCTCACCCATTCACATGTTACACACGCACACACACACACACACACACATATATATATATATATATATATATATATATATATATATATATATAAATATTTAGAGAGAGAAAAAGAGATTTATTTATCTCTATATATAAAAAAATATATATATATATATATATATATATTTATATATATATATATATATATACACACACACACACACACACACACACACACACGTACACAGTTACATATACGTACATATATTTAGTGCATGTAACACTGTGATTACAGTCCAATAGAAAAGACGTACTATTTAAGTGCTTCTATAGCACAAGACCTGATCTTAACAATTGTTAAGCATCCCACACAAGTGTTGCTAAGATCAGGTCATGCACTAGGCCAGCAAATGACAGTGGCAGAATTTAAAACAGCTTTTCTTCTGCCTACTGTCTATGACAATAATCTGTCCCTCACTTTCTCTCTTTCCCTGATGTAATACCTGTGTTTTTGCCTGCTTGACAGTGCTTGCTATGTACTTTATGACTGAAAGCTGGCAAACACTTTATTCTTTTCGCTTTTTTTCCTGTAACTAGTAGCACATGGAGCAGCTACAGCTCCATGTACTACAAAGAATTATGATTGCATCTCAGATCATCACTTACCATTATGTTTTCCCAACATGGATGCCAAGATTCACCGCTGAGCTTTCCTCTCAAGGTGAATTTCTTAGCATTCATTACTGGGATACATAGTAATGTTGCAGTACATGAAGCACAGTGACTACCCTCTGATATTTGGAAAAAGACAAATCACTTATGCATTAGAGTGGCACAAGACCCAGTTTTAACAGATGTTAAGCACACCCTGCTGAAGTTGTAAAGGTCAGGCCCAGCACTTAATAGTAAAATCTGCCAGTGAAGATCAATAAATGAGAGTGACAGAAAAAAAGATCTGGTTGTCTCTTTCTCTTACAAACTAAGAAAGATGATAGAATAACAGGATGTGTGTTCACCTATATTTTCTGAAGGATAAGAAGTTTGAAACCTAAATATGCGTCATTATTTAGTATCTTTAATCTCCCCTGATTTCTCTTAAAATCATGGATTTGATGCAGAACAGACCAAACAAGGCAAAAATCTGGATATTCTGTGAAAATCTGGACAGTTTACAGGCACGGTAAGGTGAGTATAAATGCAAGGTGATTGTGTTTTACACTGCCTGTCTGACAGTGCTCGCTAAGTGGCAAAATGCTTTACAGAAGATAAACCCCCATGCACTTGTTGTTGTTGGTCTTTTGGCTTTTTCCCAGAAAGGGGTCGCCACAGCGGAACTCCGGTCCTCTAATGATTGGCAGTAGATTTTTACGAAATGCCAAGGTGCCAGCTCGACGGCCAACCTTCAGCGAAGGCACGCCCATTTACGCACGCATGTCTTTCAGACGCTACCCAACCGCGGGGAGGACATGCAGACTCCACATAGAAGACACTCCCAAGCCAAGCTGAGAATCAAATGGGAGAACCTCTTGCTGTGAGGTAACAACGCTACTGCTGTACCACCGCAGAAACCCCCATGCACTACAAACCCTAAATTATATGTTCTTGACATGGATGCCAAGATTTACCTCAAGAGCTTCACTATCAAGTTGAATTTCTTGGCGTACATGTCTTGAACACATAATAAATGAGTTCTGATCAGCGAACTGATCATAATTCTCTATGCTTCAATCATCGACCAGATCATAATAATCTGTATTATTTTTTAAATTTTTTGTTATACAGGTAAAGCAACTATGCACAAGCCTCTTTTCAGGAGCAACCTGAGAGCACTATTGGGAAAAATGACTTTGCTCAGACTCACATAGTAGGCAAAAGAAGGTCAAGAGAATCAAACCCGGCACTTAAGAATGATGCTCGATAGTAGTTTAGCTCTGTGTCCAGTCTTATTCATACTAACATCGGATTGCATGAGCAAGCAAGATGAAAGGGGAAAAACAACAAAGTTGCTCTATGCAAAGGATACATCACTATAACCGGACTATGAATGAACAGGAATATTTATAATGGTATAGTTATATATATGTACGTGTGATGCATTCATGATATCATTATTAACATAATCATCCACTTTTCCCCATTTTACAAGAGGTTGTATTGCATCAGCTGTTGCCACTTATTTCAGTTCTTTGTCACTCTCCTACTTTTTTGACACTCAAGCTCCACTATCACATTTTTTTCCCACAATCCATCCATATCTTCACTGGACATCACTTGTCTGCTCTTGTCTTCTTCTTGTCTTTCCAAAATTTGCTTTATCAAATCATCTTCTGTTTTCCTGCACATGTGACTGAAGCTTTGTAATCTGTATTCCTTGATATTCTCTGCAACTGGAGCTTCTTTGACCGCAATCTCTCTTCATTTCTTCACTTCCCACAGTCTGCATCCTACTAGCTATCTCAGGCAGTTTATATCCATCACCTCATGTTTCCTTATCTGCTGTTGTTTCTGTGCCATACAAACAGACTGGTTGCACCACTGATTTGCTCATGGCACATTTTCAGCCTCTTTAGCATTCTTCTGTTGCACATGACCAGTGACATGTTGCACCAACAAGCTGCAGCACCTCGGATTCTAGGGTTAACCTCCTCATTCTGATTTTTTCTTTTCCTCCAGCTTACCTCCCAGATATTTTAAGCTGTTAACCTCTTCTGCTGTTTTGCCTTCTGTCTCAGTATTCAGCTTTGTCTGATATTGGTTCCCCTTCAAACCATTGAACATTTAAAACATCGAAGTTCAGATCATTGAGACCAGAACATTGAGTTTAAAAACGTCAAAGGTTTGAAGGGGAAGAAAAAGGCAAGTGTAGATGGGAAAATGTTTGTGTTTTTGCAGGGCACCAAAATGCCCTGCATACTGTGTGTGTCTATGTGCCATCTGTGTGATGGCACTACAGATAGGGTACGGAAAATCTCCCGTTTAGCACTTCTGCATATAGCACTAAATGGGAGATTTCCCTTTACTCCACTGTAGTGCGATCTCGGAGTTGGAATATTAAAGTAGGGGGTGTGGGGGGGGGTGCAGGGGGGCAAAGCCCCCCTCCATACAATTGTTAACATTTCTTTTTCTTTTTTTTGGTTACACTTGTAACCTTCAAGGCTTCAAAATTCGATGTTCTGGTCTCGATGATCAGAATTCCGATGTTTTGAAATTTCGATGGTTAGAAGTGGAACCCTGATATCACCTACCACTACCACTGTCTATACTCAGTTTCATCCTCTGTAACTTCACTTTTGTATTCCAGACCCTTTCATTCACTGAAGTTCCTGTTCAGAGTCTGCTTGCAGTGGCACATTGTCTTCATACAGCAGTTTTGTTGATTTGCCCCTTCAGCCTGCTTGCTGATGGTATCCATAATGAGTGTGAACAGGAGTGGACTCAGAGATGAAGCATGATACACATCCACTACGACTTCATACCCTTCTCTGAGTCCTAACATTGTTCATACTGGTGCTACTGGATGCCTGTACATAGGTTACACTAATTCTACCAATGTTTTCGAGACTTCAAACCAGGGATGTAGCTAGCTATACTGGCAGCCGGTGCTGTCCCCCTATCTGGCACTTCACACACCAACTCTAAGTTGAGAAACAAAAAAAAACAAAAAAAAAACCAGCTCCTCTTTCATTTTAACTACAACAAACTAATTGCTACAATTTATACCACAAACACAATACTGGCATTAATTTCTGAATGCCGAATATGCACTGCACTGAAGACTGAGTTGCATCGGTCGATCACACCACTTTGAATTTTGTACCCTAGGTGATGACGCCCTTCTCTCCAACCTAGCTACACCACTGCTTCAAACCGTCAAAGGACTGCCCAAATCAATTTTCTCATCTACAGCTTCTCTACTTTCTGTCTCACAACAAACTTTGGGTTCATTCCACTGTATTCTAATTTAAATCTGAACTGTTAAACCCCCTTCTTATTTTCTACTACTCTGCACAACCATTTATTAATCATCCTTTTCAACACTTTCATGCAATATGCCAGGACTTTGATAGCTCTCTACTGCCTGCAGTTGTGAATATCCCATTTGTCCATCCATACTGCCTCTAGTTTATTTATTCTCCAGTAGTCCTGATACGCCTCTCTCTTCATACTATATTGAGTACCTTCAGGAGCCATTTTGCCTCTAACTCACCCAATATCATGATCATATCTGTTGTAACTTCATCTGGACTTCTGCTTTTCCTAACTTCCTTTTCCTTAGTGTACTTTGTATCACTTTTAGGGTGGTTTCTCCTTCCTTTTTATCATAGTCTGTGCATCTGGGGGGAAAGCTTCTTGAAGTTCTCAGTCCGCCTGCCCTTAATGCTGCCTGAACTGTTGAGAAGATTGTTGCTAATGCCCCTTATAAATAGCAGCTGCTAACTATTTTCTTACTCTTTCTGCTATTATCTTGGAATTTGGTAGAACTGCTTTCTGCAATCTGTTCAGTCTCTTTCCAGAAGCAGTTAGAGATACTCTGATTCTTTCATCTTTGCCATTGTAACTGCAGGAGTTCCTCCTTACCCTGGTCCATTTTTTCTGTCTCCCACTTCTTCTTGCAGTCCATTGTTTTGATAACTTCCTGGACTTCTGTATTCCATCAACAGCTATACTTATGTACCTTATTTCCACACTGTTCTCAACCACAGATCTGTTCTGTCATCTTCACATATGCTGATTTGAGACACTGCCATTCATCTTCCACTTCACCTATTTCTTCTTCTTCTTGAGATGCTAGGGCAATGAGTATTTCCCTGAATTCATGCGCTATTGCTCCAGTCAACTTCCAATTCTTCAGCCTAGTCTTTGTTGATCTTTGAGCCTTTTCTTATTAATTATTGCATCTGATTGTGGCTGTCAGTGGTTTTAGCAGTGCTTTTGTGTGTGTGTGTGTGTGTGTGTGTGTGTGTGTGTGTGTGTGTGTGTGTGTGTGTGTGTGTGTGTGTGTGTGTGTGTGTGTGTGTGTGTGTGTGTGCGCGCGTGCGTGTGTGCCTGTGTGTGTGGGTCTGTGTGTGTGTGTGTGAGTGTGTGTGTGTGTGTGTGTGTGTGTGTGTGTGTGTGTGTGTGTGTGTGTGTGTGTGTGTGTGTGTGTGTGTGTGTGTGTATAGAGAGAAAAAGCTTCAGAGAGAGAATGAGATGGAAGGAGAAGAGCAAAACCTATAGAGAAACCTGGGTAGTTATGCAGACAATTGGCATAAACAAGTACATATATGTGAAAACAGCCAGAATAAGAACACCTGCTAAACTGATATTTACCACTGAACTAACAGAGGGTTGTAAAAAATATCATAGTTGTAATCATTGTAAGGCTGTGCAACAGTACAGTCCTTTTCAGTTTCTCAATGCAATATATGTGGGCTACATGTGGACAATAATAATGTATGTGAAGGAAGATGTCTTTTACATAGTTTTACATGAATGTTTTAAATTTTGCAACATTCCCAAATGTTGTAGATGGCAGCATCAAGCATATTAATGAGATTCACGGCAAAAAGAAAAAATGTGCTTACTAAAACAGCCAAATGTGCAACTGTGGACAAAGACGACTTTTTTTGAGGGGATATATTATCACTATTCTGGAAAGAGGTACGCTATATTTTTGACTTTTAGATGTTAAGTAGCATGGTTTGAAGAAGTGCATAAATATAAACACATATTACTGATATTAGCATACTGTTTCTGTGTATTTTATATTTTACTGGAAGGTGATCTGGGGTTTACTTGTAGTATTATTTTAATCCAATTGACTAAGTACTGTAGTTTATATGACTAGGATATTCATGTGAAACTAGTTTTGAATGCTTATATATACATCCATCCATCCATAACCCCTTTTTCTTGTTTTTGCACATGGGGTTAGGGTATCACTTCAACAGTGACAATCATCTAAAGCCAAGGTTTTCATTGCTGAGTGGCTAGCCCTGCCACAGTTGTTCTTCCACATCGCACACTCATATATACACTGATACTTATAGCAAATGTAGAGTGACAATCCACCTATTGCATACCTTTGGAATGAGGGAAGAAACCAGGGCAAGCCTGTGAGAACCCAGGGAGGACATGCAGACTATGCACAGAAGGCATCCCAGCCAAGAATCGAACTGGAGATCCTCGTGCTGTGAGGCTCAGCGCTATCAGCTGCTCTATATCTTTTCTTTGAAAATTGATGCAGTTGTGCTTCTTCATCCACAGCCCCTGTATCTATAGCAGTTCATTATCCAATCTCACTGCTACTTATATTTCTAAGTCATTTAAAAATGTGTTTATTCAGCAGATGAAACAATGTAGACAGGTCTAGCCTGCTGAATCACTTACAGATTTGTTTTACCAAGCTCACAGTGGCACTCCTTGTAGTTCTAGGCAACAGCCTTTTAACTGGTGTTTTATCTGCAGCTCTGATAAAGGATTTTGATAAAAAGGGCCATGTATTGATTTTAGGACCCCCTATCAGGGCTGGTTCTCATTCAGTACTCTGTTGCATGGCCTTTGGACTATTTGTCTGCTAGAATTCTTCAGACCATTTGGATCTATACTTTTTTATCTGTTAGCATCACAGAAGGAGTTCATTAAGGTGCTCACACAGATCATTATTAATTTTCGTCTATGTTAACCCCAGCACACCTTCCTGACTTACATCCTCTATTACCTATAAATGATTTTGCTGTCTTCAGACGTACAATAGCTTTGAACGCTGCTTTTACCTAACTTAAAGGCAAACAGCAGCAAATGTGTAACTGCTTGGAGGAACAAAATTGCCTGGTCAAACTCCAATATCAGTACATTTTATAGGAAAAGAATGATTAAAGGCCGCAGGAGATCACCACTCTTTTATCTCAGGAATACAATCAAACATGGCAGCAAGAAACTTAAGAGCACTATTAAAACGTAAAGCAGAATACAAATTTACAGTTGCTGCAGATACCAAAGGAAACAATACAGCTTTCTTTAGTTTTGTCAGGAAATCACAAAATAATGTCGAAAATTACACTGAGCTCATCTATAATGAAAATTCCAACCTCAAAGATATAGCCACAATACTAGCAGGCAAATTTAATGCTAAATTTATCCTACCTACACCCATTGTTGTCCTCAGTATCCCTGAAAATTTAGTTTCCCCTGAAATCACCTTGGGGCAAGTCTTAACATCCACTTAAAAGATTAAAAGTAATAAAGAGACCTAGGTACTTATGTGGATTGTTTTCTCTCATTTGAACATCATGTTTCTGCCTTCGCCAGGAAATCCTTCTATCTGTCCCAATTAATTTTCAAATGAATGACTTCAAGATCCAATTAAGTCATTTTGGCACACTAGTCTTCCCTTACAAGACCTGTTATTGAAGACAATACTCCCATTAGTTTCAGTAAATTAAAACAAATTGTTCAACTAGAAAGACCACAAAGATACCGTACCAAGAAAATCAAAGGCCTTAAGTCTTACAACTCTCCCAAGATTAGCACCATTCTCATTGTACTCAGTATCCTGCAGGCTGCTCTACAGTGACCTTTGTCTTGCTTTTCAAGGTATGAAAGCCCAAACCCTATTTAACCTTCTGTTTCTTTAAAAACCCTATGGCTCTATAAAGAGCCTGCACTAGAACGTTAAATCTATATCAACAGATAAACAACACTCACTGAAGAGATAGGTTCATAGCTCATCATATTCCCAGTTTACTGAACAAGTTCAAACCAAGTACTTCTCTGACTACCTTGAAGTCTAGCCTTGTTTATTGGGTCTATATCACGTAATCAAAATTTTGTAAGGTCGAACACGATATGTTCAAACCTATATGTTCGAACTTACAGAATTTTGAATGCATAAAAAAAAAACACAAGAGAAAAGACAATAAATAAAAGACAATAAAGGGTTGTAAGCAGGGGGAACAAGTCTGCTGGCACCCCCACTGCTCTTTAAATATACCAACTCCGAGAGTGCACTACAATGTGGTAAAGGGAATTTTCCCTTTATTGCATTGTAGCGTGGTCTTGGAGTTGGTATATTTAAAGAGCGGAGGGTTGGGGGTGCAGGGGAGCTTGCCCCCCCTGCTTATAACTGTCAGGAAGTTGTTCCTATTTTTCTTTTTTTTCTTTTAAATTTGAAGTGTGACAACTTCGAACACATGGTCTTGCCCATATAATGTTCAAAGTTGTCATAATTCGACTACGTGATATAGACCCTTGTTTATTGGCTGGGTAGGCACAAATTCACATTAGGATTGTCATGTGCAGCCCTGCTCAATTTGAGAGATAAGCACTATTAACTGCTTGAAAAGGGTGGCATGTACAAAGGTAGAAAAGGCACTACAGGGGCAACAATGACTTTAGCCAGTATGCATAGGGTCTGGTATGAGTACCTACTTAAAGGTGAACATGGCTTGGCATGCTATGATCCTTGTAATCACTTGATTAGTGTTGTTCCTATGTTTCTATGTACGTGATAATACACCAGGATGTGTCCTTAATGGTACAACATACAATTTAGTAACACCCTTCATATCCTGTTTCTCAAAGCCTCTCCAAAGGCCCTTCCCCCAAACTAAGTGTGGACTACAGTAATCCCTTTTCACTAGGGATGATCGAAGACTAACCTGGGAACTGCAGATCAATCAATCTCATTGGAATTCTCTTCAAAGTAACTGAGATGATCAATGTAGAATTTGTTCAGAGGGATGTAGGTAACCTCTTGCTTTAAATATAAAAGTACTAATTTATGTGTTACTATAATCTTAAATTAAAATACATACTTTCCCCCCGGACGAAACAGAACTACTTGTCTTAGAATGAATACAAATAGATGTACTGTATTGTTATTGCAACAATATGAGAAAACTGAAATAGATATTTTAAACGAAGAAAAATAGAATTACAGTAATTAATAAAGAGTTCACCAGAAATGTTATCCCATACCGGGACACTATCAAAATATTACTATTTTTTCTGAATCGTTTTATTCTCTAATCTGCTTACTTGAATTGAATATTGCACTATTTATTAGAGAAGTGAAATTCTGTTATCGATATAATAATGTACAATGAGTTGCAATAGGAGTGACATTTTCTGCAGTGCTGTTAAGGTGTTTTGTGAATGCAGATTATTTCATGAGAACTACATACTGTGGAATGAATACAAATAGTCACACTTTATTCTTACTGAATCAATGTTATAAAAATGATATGCATATTTTAATTACTGTAAGATTGCAAATAGAGCCACATGTTATGAAAAGAAACAAAAATACTATCAGTATATTATTACTGTTGCAGACTAACAAAAGTGAAATACACAGTTTTATTCATAGGAAGAATAATAGCAATAGTGTCTTAACAAGCAATTCATGGCACCTATGCTTTATATATATATATATATATATATATATATATATATATATATATATATATACTTGCATACACACACACACACACACACACACACACATATAAAACTGAATTTACACTTACCTGAACTGTAGATTTCGGAGACGGCAACCTGAACCTGAACACTACTGATTTTATTTTACAGGGAAAGAAGACGCTTGGTCACCATGGGGAAATTTGCCCTTTTCCCTACTTTAGTGTGATTCCTAAGCTGGTATATTTAGTTAGGGGGAGTGTGGGGGGTGCAGCCCCCCACATTGGGAGGTGTGGGGGCATATCCCCCCACCTAGGTGAGTTTGACATTCTTCCTTGTGTTATTTTGTTAAATGCTGGCCAAGTGTCTTCTTTCCCTATAAAAAACTTCTGTAATGTGATGGTTCAGTTTATTACAATGTTGGTGCTGTTGTCTTGGTAATCTGCAGTTCGGCTAAGTGTAAATTCAGTCTACCAAAGTATCCCTTTATATGATATGCTGATGGATGGCCTGATAAATGGGAAAGATTACAATTTCCTCAAAAATGAAAAACCTAAGATTTTTCTCTACATTTGTCACCCTGAAGGTACACAAAGATATGTTTGATCCCCCTCTACTAGGAGGACTGTTACTAATGGTGTCCCCCCAGGGCTTGGTACTGGGAACTCTCAAGTCTGGAATATACTTCTCTGAAGCCAAAGCAAATGTGAAGGGCCTTTGGCTAATCACATTTTCTGATGACCTCAAGCTGTGAGCAATCACTAAATCTCCCATTGATGTAGATGCCCTTCAGGAGGGTCTGAAACAGAGAGTTAACTGGTGCCAGAGCCATGACCTAAAGATCAATGCAATAAAAAGCTTAATTCTACCTTTTGGAAGATAAACACACCTGCAAATTAAAATATTGATAACACTCCCCAGAGAATAGACTCAGTGGTTAGGGACTTGGGAACTCAGTTTGGCAGTAGCCTGAACTTTGATCACCATGTGTCCATGGTAGCAAGGAAATCCTTTTGCGTAGCACAACTTATAAGAAGGTCATGATATTTAAATCTAAGGAGATAATAGTACCACTATTCTCAGCCCTCATTAGATCAATAATCAAGTACACTGTGTGCTTCAGCATATACCTGACCAGGCAGTTGCAACAGATAGAGAGGCTACAGAGCTTCCCCACTAAAAGAATATAGTCTGTACATAACATGTCCTGTGCAGATTTCCACAAATCTCTGTCTAATATTCAGTCTCCTACAGACTGAGGGGCAATCTATGTCTAACCTAAAGACATTCTTTGATTCAACCCTCATGGATCTACTACAAATTCTCAAAACAAACATTACTAGAATTACCCAATCAAAGGATCTAAACCTTGTGTGTGACTTAAACAAAACATGGTAAAAGGGCAGGTATGTATCCCAGAGACTGCCCCTTCTCTGGAAAAGACTCCCTGTTCATGTGAAACACAGCACTTCCCTAACCCTACCCAAATTCAATTTGGAGCAATGGATGGGAAATCTCAAATTCATCCCTGGCTTATATGAAATCCATTCTAGTCCTTGAGCATTAGTAATCAGGAAAATTGAGGCATGACTGGTTAGGGTTAAAAGGCTCTAGAGCTATTGGCCAAGTAACCACCTATGATCTTAAGAGAGGTACAGAGTTTTATACCCTACTTTTAGGTGTTATCAACACTGTTTTAATAGTAAAATTCAAAAGAAAGAAAATGAATATAGAAAAGCAATGGTCATAGCATATAGCTTGGATAGTTATGACATTAGGAAGATTACAGAAAGAAACTGGAATAGATTTATTCAAAGTGGTGGGATGATGAGTACATTAGCTGAAAAAAGTAACAATTTTGTCTTTACTAGTGGAACTATGACAATGGAGTAAATAAATTGTATTCTGATAACAAAGGTAATTGTTCCCAATTTAAATTCATTCTGCAGAGTAAAGTGGTTATTATAAAGGGGAGGAGTTGGTTAAGAGTATTGGATACTATATATTCTAAAGGGGTGGTGTATGCACCAGTTTGCCAATTTTGTCCTAAAATAAATGAGAGATATGAGGAGAAGTTTGGAGTTAATTTTTAGGAGCCAGGAAGTTATTCTGGAAACTAAAACAAAGAGCAGGGTACCCCCCCCCCGAATTAAATCAAACTTTATTAATTGGGTATATTTTAAGAATCAAGTTATTCAGCCTTTAATATTACACAATTTTATAAGGTACATTTTCACTGCATATTTATTTGTATACATATTATTTTTAATAGGCATAATAAGTGTTAGCAATTTCAGTCCAAATACATTGTTTACTTCCTGGTTGTGTTACCTTTAGTTTAACTAATTTTATACATACACATTCAGATGGCACAATTTTAATATTTATTAGAGGTCCCTGACATTATTGTTTTGATTAGTAGTTTCAGTCATGTGATGACTTTGAAAATGTACTTAAGCTTTCAGTATTTGGTTTTCTGAAGAAATCTCATATTTGGGATGACAGGTATAAACATTTCTGTAATAAATAGTGCATGGTGTACTTGAGGTATTTTGTTGTTATCCTTATGGATAGAGCTCCTTAATGTAATACTCCTCTGGTATTCCTTGCCCCAATTAAGCTAGATCATAACTTCATGACTTTCACCATTAAAATTTCTAAACCTGTAGATATCGATATCTCAGAATTCAAGGACATCAAATTCTAAGACAAGGTTTCAAGATGAATTTATAGAAGCATATCTTCTGATGTTACCTCAGCAGGTAGTTTAACAAAGGAGTTTTATGCCCACAGGGACATATGTATAGAGTTGCCAGTCTCAACCAGATCTTAATATCATGGGAACTTTAAAAGCAAGCTACCCTGTTGGTATAGCAACAATAAATAAATTCTGCAATAAAAGGAAAAAAAATCTCTATAAAGTATACAGTACATCAAAAGACCTTCAAATAAATGATAACATCAGAAAATTAAGAAAAACCCTAAAAGAATACAATTATGGCAAAGGCAGCCCACAAACTTAGGTTAGCATATGAAACTAAAGATAATTACATATCGTTTTCTTTAGTTACAACAGTTGTTTGATATTTTCCAGGGGAAACTGCCTTATATTTTATTACTAAAAACCTTGTTTGAAGGATTTGCTATTCCTATGAATCTTTAAAAACAACACTTGACATGGTTCTGAACTTATTCAAAGTGGCAGTACCTAGATGGACTCAGTAGACATAGCCAGCATACTAGCAAATAAATTTAATGCAAACTTTAACTCAGAGACAATTATCCATAACTCACTTATTCCCAGAGGTAGCAGAGTACCCATCATCACTAAAGAGCATAAACTCTAAACCTGAAAATACTTCCACTATGGGACATGATGATTAAAATCAGCACTAAGGCCCTGACAGAATCACTCCTCGAGCTATCTAACCTGAGTTTAACCACTGGTTTTGTCCCTGAGGTTTGGCATACATTAGTTGTGGTGCCATTTCACAAGGATGGATCTGGAAAGTATAGACTTAGCCTTAAAAGTCTCATTTACAAAATAAAGGCACACAATGACTCACACTATAACTGACCTGCTAAACAAAAAAATCTCATTTGGCTAAACTCACAGCAATTTGGCTTTCTCAAAGGGAAGATCCTGTCTACTAAATTTGGTAGTATTCTTTGAAGCAGTAACTTAAGCTATTGATAGTATACATGCCTTCCACACGGCATACCTAAATCTGGCCAAGACCTTTGATACCATTCCCCATGCCAGCATAATTGATAAAATTAACACATTACAGGTTGATCCCTATGTGATAATATGGATAGCAAATTTGCTAAAGGACAGAGCCTACATATTGCACATAGCAGGCTCCTCATCTGAGAATATGAAAGTTATCAGTGTTATTTCACAATGATCCATTCTGGCATCCCCTTTTGTTTGGCATTTACATTTCTTATCTCCAGATCATGAACAAACATGCCTGGTTAATTATGTTTGCAAATGACTGTAAACTAGCAGTCATTGTTAAGTCACCTTCTGACACCCAAACCCTGCAGCAGGAAGTTACACTTGTTAATACATGGTGCATTAATAACAGGCTTAAATTAAATGCTAAAAAGTACTATATTATTATTATGTTATAGAGATTACCACTCCCCTAGGTGTACAACAAAGTTAACACCAAATTCCAAAATAAATGCGTTGGTCGAGACCTTGGAACCTATGTGGATAACTCCCTCTCTGCTGGTCATCATGTAACCATGGTAGTCAGGAAGTTCTTCTACTTAGCACTCCTGAATATCAAAGGGATATCATCTATATCTTAAACAGTGATTGTTCACTTATATTCAACATTGACTAGGTGAATTATTGAATACAGTGACCTCCCCCCCCCTTATGTCATACCTTTATAAACTTATCAAACAGCTAGAGAAACCCCAGATGATCCTAAGAAGATCACTGGCTTAATAGCACTGAATTATCAAGAAACAATGGAACATCTGTCCCTCTTTGAGTCACAAATAAGATGCAAATATGCAAAGTGGGAAGATATCCCATTTAAATGATTGGCTAGATCTTAAACTTAATCATGGCTTGAATAACACCGACCCAACAAGTGAGAATGTGGTACTTCATACTCTTACTTAAACTATCTTGTCAGCTTGACAAATATGTTTCTAGCATCCTGTGTATTAGTTTACAAAACATTACACATGCCTTGAATCATTTTATTCCTGTCTTTCTGGTAGAAGACAAACATAGTAGTTTGATGCTTTGCTGTATAAGAAGTCCAAATATCAACTAGACACTATTTTGCTGAAACATTTTACTTATATCAAATCGTGTTTTCTTTGAAGAATTCTTTTAACAGCCTAAAATCATTTTACTTTATGTTAAACCCAGACTCGGGTCATTGCTTATAATAGTTCCATAGGTATGTAGAGGCTAATGATCACAGGGGCCTTTTTCAGCCTGGCCATGCATCTCAAATCTCTGACAAGTACACTTGGTAGTGTAAGCAGTGGCTTAGGAGGTGAGATTTTTACAAGTAGGAGCATGAGAATAAACCATTTATAGTCTGCCTGTGACCATTAGAGGCATAGGTGCCAAATCAGGGGTAAATTTCTGGTTCCCTAAATAATTGTCCAAGTTACACTTGAATTGGGTCCGGGAGAAACTCTGCTTCACATGGATGGGGAGCCTGTTCCAGAAAACAGGGTTATCTGTGGAATATATACCTGTTTCTCCAGCAGGTCCTATTTGTATCACAACAGAGGTGTAAGTCTTTAGAATGGGTAATTCTGATATTGTTCATTTTCCAGATATAAAGGACGTCCATCGGAGTGAGGTTCAAAGATGCCATCAATGCCTGGCACAGATGTCCCCTCAACAGCTTGTAAGAGGCATAAGGATAGGGGTTTGAAGTGGTCTGCACAGGATAGTCTGTTTATGCCATGTATTCTTTTAGTGAGGAACTTTGGTGGATGTTCTAATTGTTGGATATGCCTTCTTTAGTACATACCAAAGGGGGGCACTGTACTCACTTTTAGTCTGAGAAATGCCATATACAGTGTAAAAATGGAAATCATTGGATCTAGATGCTATACCTTTATTTATAAGTAGCACACCATAGAATGATTTCTTCAATACTTTAGACACATGGTGGTTACAGTCTAAATTGCTGGCTACATGCATTCCTAAATCCCAGACAACTAGGTTGAATGTTAGGGGTGTTTGGTAGCTACTAGGGGTTGTACACTTCCTGACTATTATGCATTTCTGGTATTTAGTTTTAATCTATGGCTCTGACACCAGTTATTTGTTTGTGTCAACCCTTTTTAGAGAGTATTAATGCCAGCAAGAATTCTATGACTGACCCTAATTTGCAATCTGCAAATTTGGTCAGCCAGTGGGCCTCGACATTGGCCTTGACTTCAGAGAACTAGATGACAAAAAGAAGTGGTCTCAGGACTGATCCCTGAAACATGCTGCTGGTGACTAGCCTCTTTGTAGAGGCAGACTACTGAATTCTAACAACCTAGACCCCATCTGTGAGCCAACTGGCTATCCACCAGGTTGCATAAGGGTTCATACTTAAGCTCTTAAGATTGTCAACAATGCCTTGGTGGGATATTGTACCAAATGCC